>NW_028277040.1:2705431-3006034 GCF_059951505.1 Python bivittatus | reverse complement strand
TGGGGGTATGTACTGCTGTTGTTCTTTATTGTGTAGCCAAGCATCTCCAAGGTTACAGTGGCTGTAGAGTATACCAGTTGATTGATTTGAGTTATGGTGGTAGTAGGGATTGTTGTGAGGGCTGTCTTGACATCTTTTAACATACTATCTGATGGTACTTCTCCAATGAACCTTGGTAATCAATCTTGAGGGTTGATTTAGCTATTTTATCCATGATCTTATGCCTCATATCAGCTGCTGTGCCTTGTAATGGAGGGGGTGGCAGTGACATTCCAGCTTCAGGTGTTAGCTTCACATCCAGTTGTTCTTCTGGGTCTTCTTGAGTCCAGGATGTAATGTGTAGTTGGTCTATCTCAAGTTGTGAGAGCAGCTTCCTCTTCACTATGTTGAAGCATTGGGTAACTAGCTGTTTCTCAGTTAGTGTGAGTGCAGGTCTTCTGTCCATCCATAGTTCCCTCATACAGTTCATATATTCCCTCTCATTAGGTCTACCGTTGTAGTGGCATTCCATCAGTTCCAGGCTCTCTTGTCTTATCCATGTACAGTTTGTTTTAGTAGCCCACTTATCATCAGATTGTCTTGGTTCCCCAACATCTGGTGTACACCTTGTTAATCTGGGTGACATCCAAGCTGGCATGACTCTCTTAGTTCGTGTCATTCTCATATCTGAGGTAGGCAGGTGAGATATTAAGGGGTCTTTGCCCAAGGACCTCTACTGGCAAGGTAGGTACCAGCTGGCATTCAAACCCCAGTCTCCCATGTCAAAGGGCAGTGCTCTAACCACTACTTTATCCAGCAGTCTTATATATTCATATTCTTGCCAAGTCATCTCTCTCTGAAATTGCCCTTACACACTTATTTTACATTTTCCTTGCTTCTATTTTTCCCTATTTTATTTTGATTAGCAACTTTTTATTCATATCCAATGATAAAACTGGCAATAGAGCCCCTTCCAACCCTATGATCCTGTGAAACATATTCTGTCAGAGGATGCATACTGTGTGCTTCAAAGACTGGCTACAGAGAGGTGAAGAAGAGGCTTGTTTTTCCTATTGATTGAATAGACTCAGAGTCTGAATTCTACAGACAATTTGGACTGGCCATAATTTGTTGCCAGATGGAAATTTGTAAACAATCTATGATTCATAGATTGAAGATGTACAAGTCCTAGGCAAACACTTCAAATTTGGTCCTACATTTGTCTGCAAGTCTCAAAATGCAAAAACCTTTGCTATGGTCTTATTTGTTCAACTTGCAAGAGTTATGACAAAAATTAACATAAGCAGGAAACAAGAAGAGCCATGCTCACTTTGGAATGTGATTCCTGACATGCCTCTCAAAGGCAATGCATGGTCCTCAGCCCTGCAAAAAGGTGGCAAAGTAGAAATATTTTGAGCTACTTCCATCATTTTATTCTAGTGAACAAATGTTTCTTCCAAAAGAGATGTGGGAAATGAACCAGTGTAGCTAATATGGGCTGTGACACTATCATTTTTTTTTACTTGGACAGTAAGAAATTTTAGAAGAGTAATGTTGGAACGTATAGGAATTCTCCCTGCCTTGGCACAAATGAATATAGGCATGTGACTAATCAATGGCTTGCTGAAAACAGCCATCCTTTTACCCACAAATCCATGCACTGAACATGGGCATCTTCAGAGGAAAAGCCCATGTTTCTGTGCAAGCTTTCTTTACTCTATAATTCTGTACTTCTAACTCTGTTGAAATCAGCTGATTTCAAGCTGTGTTGGAATCAGCGACATCCCTGATCCCTGGGAGTAGAAATATGATGTGTAAAAATCTGCATGATGGTTGATGCAGCATTCCAAACCAAGCCCCATCTCTTTTGTGTATGTGTGTGTTGTCAAGCACGTACAAAAGGAGTGGAGCTTGAAACATGATGCTCCACCACCTTTGCAGATTTTGCCCTGACCTTGTGGATACCACTGGTTGAAATCCTACATATATAGAGATTGTTGTGCATAATATGTGTAGGTTATTATCACTAGAAGCTTGATATATATGGATCGGTCCAACAAAAGCATATGAAGTTGGGTGTACATAGCACCCTTCTCTTTAATCAAGCTGAGCTCCCTTCATGCAGTTAAAACAAGATGGGAATTAGTGAGGAATAAGAGAGATTGGTAGTGAGAGATGACTTGTGAGTCAGGCCTGCATAACTTATCACTATTCTATTCTATTCTAACCACTCTTACCTTGTGGATTGCCATGTGCTTTAAGGCATTTTCTTCTCTTTCATAGTCCGAAGCAAGTAGATAGTAAAACAAGCAGTATAATGACTTATTAATTCCTGGTTGTATTGGGCTTTGCAGAGTTGGATGAATCTCCCTCAAGATATAAGAGAACAGAAAAGAGAAAAAATGAGCAATAAGCAGTTAATCCCTCAGAGATCTCCATTTGCATAGTGAGATAAGCATTCTTTCCCTTCATGGTTGTGAAAGGCAATATATCTACTGTACATAAATAAATTCTTCCCACTGATTTCACTGGAAGGTACTTCCAAAGCAGCATGCTCCAGTAATTCACTATCGTTTTCCATAAACTGAAAGATGTTTCATGACAGACAGCAGTGAATATGTCACAAGAATAACGCACTCCTTTAGTGTCTTTTAAATATTTGCATATTGTCTGCAGTGTCTTGCATATATGCATGACAGGAGCACTACCCAAGCCAAAAATGACAACTAACATGTTATACATTGATGCTTATGTTGCATAAAACCAAAGACATATACAGGACATAGCTGGCCATGGCAGACTATACAACTGACAGATCTAATTGCAGCTGCTGAATTGAAATACTGTATTCCTTCTGACCTTGCAAGTGTCAAGTAATTATCATTTACAGTTTGCTATTAATATAATCTTTGGGAAGCATGTACTTGTGCTTATGTATGTGTGTGTAAATGAGAGAAAATAAGTGAAAGGATTATAGCTCCAGAGGAAACTAAAACTTTATAGAGACTAGAGGATCAATGTGCTGGAGTGGCTAAGGTACTAGAGTGGGACCCAGGTTCAAGTTTGTACTCAAGCATAGAACTGACTGGGTGGTTTGGGGTCAGACATTACTCTCAGTCCAACATACCCTACAGAATTCATAAAACAAAATAAAGAGAGATTCCTGTGTACATTGCCTGGAGCTTCTAAAAAGTTTGTAAATAAATACATTACAGGTACTCCTCACTTAATGACCATTCGTTTAGCCACTGTTCGAAGTTACAATGGTGCTGAAAAAAGTGACTTGCAACCAATCCTTGCACTTATGACTGTGGCAGTGTCCCTGTAGTCGCGTGATAAAAATTCAGGTGCTTGGCAACTGTCACACATTTACAATGGTCGCAGTGTCCCACACTCACATGATTGCCGTTTGTGACCTTCCCAGCTGGCTTCCAACCAGCAAAGTCAATGGGGAAGCCAGCAGGAGGTTGCAAGTCGCAGTCACATGATGTCATGCTTAACGACTGTGGGTGATTCACTTAACAACTGCAACCAGGACTGCCAGAACTGCCATCACTAAGCGGAGCGGTCACATGGTGTTTCGCTTAATGACCACTTTGCTTAGTGATGGAATTGCCAGTCCCAATTAAGGTTGTTAAGCAAGAACTACCTGTAGATGGAGCCAAAGGACCAAGATGTAATGTTAGCTTATCTCTTGAAATTTCAAAATATATATTTTTTGAATTATGGGAACTATCTTGCTAAGACCAGCTTCTTAGCCAGGATATCATTCCCAGTGGTACCCTTTTATGCTAACTTATAAATTTCAGTCATAGTGTAACTTGCAGCAAATTACCAGAAGGAGAGTGCTTGGGTTCCAGTCAGCCAACCACACCTTCTGCAGGATTCTCTATTCTACACACTCACTGTCTCCACTTCTCCCACCCTCACACAGCATAGTCCACCTAATTCACATTGGCTTGTTGGTGTGGTTCTCCACATTTCTGCCCCTAAATATCCTTCTGTTGTTCTGATATTTGTGTGGGTGGGTGTGATGGATTTCATAGCAATGAATAGAACAATGAATGGAATCCACTAGGATCCACATCCTTATTTGAACAAATTTTAGAATTACAAATACATTTTGGAATTATATTTCAGCACAGGCTAGAATTATTATTTTTTATTTAAGGTTTATTTAATAGATGTATGTACTGTTTCTTATGACAGTCTCAATAAATAAATAAATAATGTGCGACTTAAGACATGAGTAAAACCATCTGTTAGGCATAACCCTGTTGGAAAATACTGGTAATCATCTAAGTTGCATAGAAAAATACATTGTCTAAGCATATACTAAAATCTATATGGCAGCTACTGTGGATTTTCCAGACATTTTTTTAAAGTTTACTGAATAAATAGATACAATAAATAGTATATCTGTACATGGAGCCTGATATGGATTGGATTCCCATCGATCCTCACATCCCTGATGGATACTGCTACTTAACTATAAAAGGATACAGCTGCCCCATTCTTCTGAATTTCAGAGATAAAAGGAATTAATACGCTTCAAGGCTTTCTCATGCTAGGAGAAAAATTGGGTGATGCAAAGGTAAAAGCAACTTTCAAAGGTGTTAAAGTGTCTGAGTGCCAAGACCAATCAGCCACCCATAGACACTTAAAGATAAACCCCATTAACCCACCATTCAAAAGAGACAATCAAAAACCAAGAAAGGAAACAAATAGCCTAGAACACATCCCCCTCCAGTAGCCCACACCTAGATCAGCAGGAAACAGCAGCAGATAAACTATTAGGGAAGAAACACTACCCTAATCAAGGAACCATCAAGGAGGTAATCACACTCCCACCAAGGCTGGCAGGGCAAGCTACTATATATAAATAGCCAGGAGGCCCCACTCTAGCTTGCATTGATGATATTATCTAGCTGGGTAATGAAATGTCTGCAAGAAAGCACCCAACCTCAGAGAGCACCAAGAACACAACAGTTCCACCCTGAGCTACATACATTCTCTACTACTGAAAGTTCACATTTGCTTCTTTCTCACAGAAGTGCAGGGGCTCAAGTATTAATGCTATCAGAGATATAATTTTTTTGTCCCCAGCTGCACCCCACCTCCCAAAACACCTCCCAGAACAATGGGACTTGTTAAGCTATTTCTAACCCTGGCAGGAGTAGTTGGGTGGGGAAGGAGCCTTAGAAACCACAAGTG
This sequence comes from Python bivittatus, assembly GCF_059951505.1. NCBI lineage: Eukaryota > Metazoa > Chordata > Lepidosauria > Squamata > Pythonidae > Python > Python bivittatus. The sequence goes on along the minus strand of NW_028277040.1, from coordinate 3,000,841 downwards.
AGAAAGGAAGGATCAAAATTCCTCAATCATATACATACTTTTGAGAAAGTAAGCAAACAATTATGTATTAAGTTACATGAGAAACTATTTGTTTATCACATCTGATACCCTTCTACAATTCTGAAGGATCTCCATCGTTCTCACATAGTGGGAAACAACATGATAGCAAATCTGACAGTTACAACAACAAATGATAGATGGATACAGGGCAGCCATTGCAAATAGATACTCTATTACAGAGGGTGGAGCAGAAATCAAAATAGAGGGTTTGAACATTGTTCCTATATATGAGGCTTGTACTTGAATCACCACAGCTGGTGAAGTTCTTTGGTATGGCTTCTAACTTTCTTCAATAAATGCTACTTATTTGAAGTTCTTGGATTTCTTGTGAGTTTACTAAGTGGCTTATTCCTGTCTGTGGAGTAAAGCCTGTCACTACATATAATATACAACTACACTGATTGCCTCTGGAAAAACAAATCTCTTCTCTAAAGACATTGAGCCTTGAGTATCTTTAGGTATCCTCTTCTCTCTTTATTGTCTGAATGTCCTGGGAATGATAGCATATTCCCATAGTAGCAGCAGCAGCAGCAGCATGATACTTCTCTGTATAATATACAGTATTTCCAAAGACATTTGGCCTTTTGTTTTCATATCTATATATATACTTTTGCATGTGATCCCTATTAAAATGGGCACTGAAATTCACAACCTTGTTAAAGCTTACTGTCAGAACGATGAAAACTTTCAAAATAATAATTCCAATGTCATCTGTTTTGTCTTTTGATATAAACATTGTCAAAAACAAATGGTACATTTATAATGTTCCAAACCCTTAAAATCTTGCAGGACAAATTGAGACCTTTGCTGAAAACTCCTCATAAGGACCTAGCAAAATATCTCAGGTTCAGTTTGTATCCAGACCTCAGGGAAGAACAGACAGGACCTGCAACTTCATCTTCTTGGGATGACCTGGTAAGTAAAAAGGCTCTTTTTGCTTTGTTGTTTTTATTCGAATCTTCAAGCCAAACTAGACATGACATGAAAGAGATGCAGTGTTTCCAATGAATGACTTTTTAGTTTGTTGTGGATTTAGTCTAACAGAGCAATAGCGAGTTCACTCAGTGTATGTGTGGGGGGGGGGGCAGGGGGATGTTATGTTTCTTATGGATAAGAAAGTAAATTTCTGGAGGCAGAATTTCAGTACTGAGAACGTTTGCTAGAAGAGGGCTAAACCCATATCCCACTGCTGCCCCAATCAAATAGAAACTCTGAATTTTATTAAAGATATGACAGGAGACATCACTGGAATCTCTGCTCACTTTACAGAGCAATCTGTTTACATAGTTCAGGTGCCAAAATGCTGACATGCTCAGGCCTAATAATGAGCTTCATGCATGAAGGTGTGGCAGAGCATGCTGAGAATGATCCAAAGCCCAATCTTCAAAGCACAGCAGATTTGTCACTGAAATATTGGCAGGTCTGGAATACAAACAAGCAAAGAAGTAGCCTAGAAAGCTAAAACCAGTAGGGGTAGGTGTTGGGTTGCTTAGCCTAGCTCTTATTTGGCACACTCTTTAAATAAAGAACAGTGTGGCTGGAGCGGATTAAGATGAGGAACAAATAACTACTGCCAGCTAAAATCCTTTTTGCTAACGGAGGGTAATTTTGGTGGTGGTGGTGGGGTTAAAAATAATGCTGTGCCAGATATTCACCCTACTTTAAAATTGTCCTCCAACCTTCATAAACGAGGTGACTTTGAAACAGGGCAAATCACATGTGGGGGAGAACAGAATTCTGAGGAAAGGTAAGGGATGGTCCCTTGTTTTTTTTAAAAGAATTAGATGATACCCTGTCCCCTTTAATTCCTTGCAAAGTTATTTATTAGGCTTCATAAGGGCATCATTCAAATTGAGTAACCCTGTTAATATTGGGCCCTGAATCAAGTCTGGCAGTAGCTGAACATCCTTTGGGCTTGCTGATGCTGCCGGAAAGATTTATTAGCAGGACAGTGAGACACATTAGCAGTGGGGCCAAAAGAAGGAGGCCAAAGGGAAGAGCTCGGTTGCACCACACCCAAGCTAAGTTAGGCTGGACAAAATCCCACAACACCAGGACTAAGTAAAGTCCTAGGAAACCGATGAGGGCTCTAAATAACTATTTTCTTCCCCATTTCTGGATTCAGTATAGGTTTTGTCAGCCAGTTTGGTTATTTAGGATTAGGCAATCTATACATAACCAAATATAAATCAGCCCTCTAATTTTTAGAAAGGTGGATTGTTGGTTTTTTTGCCAAATTTTATTTACACTTGTCCAGCATCATCTGAATTTAGATTAATGGGATTGGTAAATTAGGTAATATGCTCCTCTGATAACTGAAGCAAAGCCACACATTTTATAAACACCATTCTGGCCATATTATCCCAACATTTTAATTTTTTCCTCCATTTAACATGCACATGATTGCCACCCACCATGTTGAGGCTCATGATCCCTGTGAGATTTATGCAGGACTTACCTGCTTTTCCTTATGCCTAATTTTCAATAAAACAGTATTCTATATTTTGGCAGGCAAATGCTCACTAATAATATGGCAGTTTTTCATTTGAATCCATCCAATGGTTTGTTAAATTCAGAACTATGCGGGTCTTACACACCCAAAGGATTCCCTCAGTTTCTCTTGACCAGTTAGCAAAGCTCCAGCAGGACTAATTTGCTTTCATTTTCTGTTTATTTCTGCTTCCTGTTTATTTCTTATTTTTCTGCTGCTGATTGCTGCAATGGATTATTGAAGCAGTAGTATTGCATAGGTTATAAAAATATCTCATCGATATAATCAATGCAGGTTTGAAGAAGAAAGCAATATAACAACCCAAGAGCGAGCTCGAACCATACATGATGAATAAGTGGAGGAGAACTAAATCTGAATAAAATCGGGAGATATATTTTTAAATCTATAATCCCAAATTATACAATTTGACACAATATACTGCAAAATATTTGGAAGCCACATTGAAAGTCATATCCTTAACTATATGTTTTGATCATTCCCTGTCCCAATTCCTAGATTCTTGCCTCATCTGTACAGTAAAATTATAACTATATCAGAATAAAAACTACTCACTTGTAGAATCAAATTTTCTATTCTTGTAGAAACTGCCATTTTTGGATGTAAAGTAGTTTGCAACCAAGGCATGGATAACTGTTGCTAATTCCAACCAGCTCTGGCAGGATTGCAGCTGGCATATTGACCATAATTGGGTAAACATATTTCTTGCCATACATCCCACTTTCAAAGCCAGTGACGGTTGGGAGTCAAGGAGGACTCCCAAACTGGGAGCCTACTCTTTCTGGGGACAGGTCTGGGTGTATCTGGATTAGACTGATTCTTTTGGACCCCTTCCAGTTGGGTTTTTCTCCAAGATATGATAGTGAGACTGCTTTGGCCACCTTGATACATGGCTTCCACTGAATGATCTCTCCCAGAAGTCTCCATGTAGACATTAAAGAGAAGAGAAGATAGAACCCTGTGGAATACCATAGGTGAATCAATCAGATTTGGCATCTTTGCTTGCCAAGAAAGATGAAAATTGATCATAAGGAGTTTCTGATCTTTTGACTACCCTCCCTGAGCATCTTTATGGAGGAAATGCCATGCAGTACAGAAAAGCAGTGCTGGCCTAATCAAACACTACAGTAAATAATTAATGTGGTTCTGAGTGAATCTCAGAATATAAGCCATTGTAGGATTTAGAGACAAAGTAGTATGATTTCCCTTCTATAGTCACTGCCAACTGAGCCAGCGAGCTTTCCTCACTTCTTGGCAAATAAGTGCTGCTAAGACTAGAGACCAAAATATTATACATTACAGGGACTTATTTGTAACTGAACTAAACAAGCCACAAAGGTAAAAAAATGGATGCCCATCATCACTTCTCAAATGAGGTGCCTATGTGCAATATTCCCCATTTCCCTGTGAAACTGCTTTGTTCAAAGGCTGATAATCAGCAAGCCCTCTGGGGAGCAGCAGGCAGACGGAGGGTGAGCCAGAAGGCTTAAAGAACTGCTGTTCCGCTTTCCTTTTCACTCTTGAGAGAAAGAGGGAGAGGGAGGGAGAAGAACAAACTCTCTTTGACCTTGATGTAAGATACTGTAAAATCTAGGGTCTCTGAGAATAGACTGTGATACAATTTTAGATCATTCATATAGAGTAAAGCACTGAACAGTATAATAATATGAGGGGAGTTGAAAACACCAATTTCCTCAAAGCACTTGTGCAGATAAACAATCATCAAGATAGAGGCTGTGTTCCCACTTGCACCTAATCATGGCACAAACATCCTTTGGCAACATCTTTTTTCTGCTGTGTCCCCATGACATTGCCTTCATCTTATTTTAGTTTGAGTGACACAAGCTTATGTCATTCTTAGCTATACTCATGTTTCATTAATATTTCCCCCTTATTCCAACTACCCAAGGATAGCCTCAAGGCTGTTAGGCTTTGTTACATATTACCTTGAACAGAGGACAGGTAACTGCAGTCACCTGAAACAAGCAACAGAGGTAGAAAAGAGATTGCCAGGGAGGACAGCAAATTTCCTGTGGGTCTAGTTTTCTGCTGACTCAAGGATGGGTAGAGAGCAGTATGACTCAGTAGCAGAGAAAGGCTTTTAAAGGAGATAGTGACATATAATCCTTTGAGGATCACTAAACTGTCCACGTTTTGGTCCCAGGCTTTCATTGGATTGGCATCCTGATAGCTAGTTTGATAGACAAAGCGAGAGGGAAGCATTCGTCCGGGTATATCTGGGAAAAAGTGAGAACTCTGGTGGAAATTCATTGTCTTGCAGGGCTTAGTTTTGCACTGGTCCTTTTCTTTTCTTTTCTTTTCTTTTCTCTTCTCTTTTTCCCCCCTTTTAAAATCTGAATTGGTCCAGAATTAAACAGCTGTTTTTGCACAGTATATTCTGCTTGACAGTGCTAGGGACACTGATGCTGAATTTACATTGCAGAGCAGCCTAGGTATGTTATATGTTTCTAGGGAGAACTGGAATGAAGAAACCAAACTTTGTGAGCTTGCTGAGGATCCACGATATTATTATTATATATTATTGTTGGTTGCACAGTCAGCCAGATGTTTAGAGGTGGGTTGGGCTGAGAGTGAGTAATATATTATTGCTGGTTGCACAGTCACCCAGCTGGCTTTCATGGCTAAGGGAGGCCTAGCACGCAGTGTCTCCTGCTTTCTAGGCCCCTTTCAAAGCACGGGAATGAATAGGCTCTATCAGAGTCGTATGTTTAATAATGAAAATGTAACATAGCTATATGACATTGATGTCATGCCAGTCTAGTCTGCAAGTCTGAGCAGTCAGCATATGTTATCCATCGCGTGGCCATTTTATTTCAAGGGATTGTTCACACATGTTGGTTTCATAATTTGGTAACTACATCTGCACATGAAACATGCAGTTATTGCAAATCAAACATCGCGCGGAACCTTCCTATTGCCTCAGATCATCTCTAATGGAACGTCTCAGTAGCAATGGCAGAAGGTGTAAAATCCACGGATTTTTTCCTCACATAATCTTGGATGTCTACAGAAATATTATGAAGTATCTTTACTTACTCATATGAACTGCATCTGTGAATTGCATATTCATTTGAATACACCTCGGCATGTCCATTGCATTTAGTGGGATGCGCATCTGAAAATTGTTGCTGCTGCACTTTTTTCAATTAAATGCACATTTGTATGCACACTGAAATACACCCCCCCCCCATTCTTAAGTGTCCTGTTTGCACTTCTAGACCCACATAGGAAATTATGTTTGGGAGAACTGTGCGCATCAGCAGATCTATAGTAGTTGTACTGTAAATCGAAGTTGTCACTTCTAAGACTTGGCACTTCTAAGACTTGGTCAGTTTACACATTTCAACTGTGTTGAGAATTAAACATGAAAAATCAAATGCTGTGCATTCATTTGTTAACTACATGTTGGTCAGATCTATTGCCAGTTCTTCAGATAATAAGGGCAGGAGCTGGAGGTCAGGGAGAAACAGGAAAAAACTAAAAATGTGAAATATGAATAGCACATATTCCATTCAGTCGAAACTGGGAATTAAATCAAGACAAGAAATAGATGGTAAAATAACTAACATTTATTATTAGAAGCCCTAAAGCTGCTTATCTAGCTGATTTAAACATAAACTTTAAATTAAAACGTCTACAGGTTAAAAATCAAAGCAGTAGTTTAACAATGCTACCAGTTTCCAGCCCTCTCCACACCCACCCCTCTCTCTCTTAGCAATAATATTACTCATTACCTGTCTTTCTTATTGGGGTAACTAATTATTGTCATTACAACTCTATGAGAGCTAGCTAACAGAAACCCTCTTCATTATCTCTCTCTTTTACAGCAGGTAACTGCAGTTCTCTACATTATACATTTATTTCTTCTCTTCAAATCAGGTAATTGTTATGCTCATCTTTATGCTTCTTTCTGGAGCCTGGAGCTTTAGTAGTTTTCTCTGTACGTTCTCTGAGCCTGTAATGCTAATTTTCCCTACTCTGTCTCTAGGAGCTGTGAGCTGTTCTAGCCTCTCCTGTATTGCCTTCATGATGGCAGTTATTAAAATAGTGAGCACATAATTACTTTATCAAAGATAATACTTAGTCCATACCTTTCCCTCAAATGTATGTTTGTTTGTTTGTTTTTTAATGCAGTGATTCCAGACTCGGGATTGGGCCAAGCTATATAAGAAATAATAATACAAAAGGTCTGAAAGACTATTAATCCTGTTTTTTCCAGTTTGGGTTTACTTCGTAATCAGGATGACACACTCACACACACACACACACACACAAACACACTTCTACTCACCTAAGGCTGATTCACACATAACGTGTTTTGTTAAGTCAGTTATTCAACTGTCAATGACTTGTAGGTACCTTCATGAACTGCCTTCTATTGAAATGCATTTCATCTGAAGTGATATGACAACCATGTCATTGGGCCTGGAATCCATGCAGGCAGTAATATTGTAGTGAATCAGGTTGGAAGCATGACTGGAGAGCATTTTCTAATGCCTATTGCATCTGACTGTGTTTAACACAAAGTGAAAGGCTGTAACTGAATCAGAAAGCATATTTGGGATACAGAAAGTCCCCGGTTCAATCGAAGGCACCTCCAGAGGCAAAGCTGGTGAAAGACACCGCTCTCTGGAAACCTGGAAAGCTTCAGTCAGTTGATGTAGGCAATCATGAGCTAAGTGGAGCAATTAATAAGGATGGTTTTTAATGATCCAACTGAGGAGAAAATAACATAGGACAATCCAGTTGGGCTATTGGGGCAGAAGAATCAAAAAAGTTCTTCCTTCTAGCTCCCCAGCCATGGCCAAGTATAGTTCCTCAAGGAAAACAAATACAGTCCCAAATGCCTCTCTGCCTTTTGACACAATTTCCATCTGTCTATTATCATAACCCAGCAGAAGGCACCAGGAAATACAGAAATAGTAAAAAAACATTAACACTTAATGGTTAATGAATATTTAAGAAAGTGATGGCACAATAAACATTAAAAATGCATGTTTGTGTTGCAAAAGTAAGATCAGTATACATCTAAACAAGCCCAACATAATTTCTTATTGCACTATTAGTTGATGAAACTATCAGCACAATCCTGTTAATTTTAGGGATAATGATGTCACATTGATTTCCATGGAAGTATTAAGGATTTGTTTACACATCTCATGGAAATATATACAATTACATCCATTAATTTGGTTAAGACCATGTTTAATATACCACCAGTTTCATGGGCAGGGATTTCTAGTCATTGCTGCCACTGCCACCGTCGTCATCATCGTCATCATCTAGTTCTCTTCTTGTCTTTATCTTCAGTTAACGGCACAAACGGAAAGGTGAAACTTAAACTGATGTCGTATGTTTGGGGATGGCTGACCAATTCTAAGATTTAAATTTATCTCAGCCTAAGTTTGAGAAGCATCTGAATATCAGAAGTTTCAGTTACTGCTGACGAAGATAAAAAGGCATAGAAGGAAAATATGGGCACTTGGACACAAAGCAATTGGTGATAAGAAAATCTTGAGAATTGGTCTCTAATGGAGGCCCAAAACATCTATGTTTGTGATTCTTTACCTTTCCAATAAGTTCTGGACTCCTTCCCAGCAATCTTTCATGTCACTCAAAAGAGCCAAATTTTGTTCCAAGATTGAACATATTGTTTTGAGCTCAAAATATAGAAAATGGTTGTTTAAACATGTTACTCAGATTACTCTTTGCAGGTAATCTCTCTCTCTCTCTCTCTCTCTCTCTCTCTCTCTCTCTCTCTCTCTCTCTCTCTCTCTGGCATGGATGAGTATTTGCTGTTAAGAAATGGTCCCAGCATATTAATTAATCATACAATCGTTATCTAAGTCAAGATCTGTGCATAATACGTATTTTTCTGGAAAACTGTTTCAGTGTGGGTTGAAATATAATTAATTAAGGCCACAGCTAAGGGTATTCAGCCTGGATACTCAGCAGGAAAACATTCCATTGTGTCCTCTGCATAAAGGACACAATTAACACATGCCTAGGAATGGACAAGTCCATTAGTTTCATTTTCTCCCAGGCTAAAATGTCCCTGACATTAAAAATGCATTTGTTAATAACTTTTATTTTAAAAATGAATTATTACTACACTTATCAAAAGATTAAGAACACTAGTCTTGTTGAAATTCATTATTAATTTGCTGGTAGACAGTCATTCTACCATCATTTGGTTTCAGTCTGAAACCAAAAAACATTTAAGACATTTCTCAAATGGTGAAGAAAATATGTTATAAAACAGGACTTCTTGCATTTTTTTTCAATCATGGGTATCATATCTTAGGATATTGTGCACAGCTCTTCAGATGCTTCTGACCTCTGTTTTAGAGACACGTAGGCTGTTTTCCTTGTTCGTTTATGCATAGCTTGAGCTTTTGAGCCAATGTGAATAAATAGATGTACTGGGAAATGCATGGAATCCGTGATGTCAGAAAAACTAAAAGTCTCTTTCATTTCATTTCATGCTTCTGACAATGACTAGAATAGTGATAAAGAGAAACAATCTCCTATAATGTATGAATTGTTTACATGGAAAGCAAAATTTTAAAAGATTAACATTTCATGTCCCCACTCTACAACATCAGTGCAAAAAAAGAAAGGGAATTCAAATAGATATATGCAGTGCAGTAATTCTTGATTAAATTTTTAATGGATCAATGTAATCTGTCTCTTATGTAATAATTAAATCTTACTTTAACAATTAAATGCATCTTGGAATTCCATTAACTTGGTGTTTTATAAAATATTTTATTTTATAAACTTAGAATCTCATTCATGGAATTTTGGTGGGGTCCAAATTATGTTTTCTTCTGTTTTCCTACTATTTCTTTTTTCTTTTACCAAAATTATTTTTATAAAAAGATAAAATTGTAGCAAAATATCAATCCTTGGAATGGTAGCATCTCCAGAATCCATGGTTTTAGTAGGATTTTAATTAATTTTCATAGGATACTGTTCAACATTTTTGGCAGAAACTATATACTGTATGAGGAGTAAATAATAATTGGCCAAAATGTCTATAATTTTTAATACGGAGCATTTTTTAAAAAAAAAAACTGTTATCTCTTAGTTTTCATCTTTCAAATATCAGTCACAGTAGAGACCATGTTATCAAAACATGTCCATCAAGATCAAGCAGATATTTCAATGCCTGCATATTAAGAAGGGTTGACAAAGCTGTCTGTCCTGGTTCCTAGAATATTTGCACTTTTGAAACACAACTTTGTCTTTTCCTCATTTTAAACTACCTACTTTCCAGAAGAAATGAATTAAATGGATCTACAGTGGAACCTCAGATTACGAATTTAATTCGTTCCGTGACACTGGTCGCAACCCGAATTGGTCGCAACCCGAAGGAAATTTCCCCATAAGGTTCAATGTAATTACCGTTAATCCGTTCTGGCGTGGAGGACAGGGAGGCGGCTATTGTTTGGAGGGAGAGTCCCCCTCCCTACGACCATATGTCAGGGGTGGAAAAATGGTCGCGGACCACGTGTCAGGGGCAGAAAAATGGCCACGGGCCACGTGTCAGGGGTGGAAAAATGGCCACGGACCACGTGTCAGGGGCGGAAAAATGGCCACGGACCACGTGTCAGGGGTGGAAAAATGGCCGCAGACCATGTGTCAGGGGCGGAAAAATGGCCACTGACCACGTGTCAGGGGCAGAAAATGGCCGCGGACCACGTGTCAGGGGCAGAAAAATGGCCGTGGACCACGGGTCAGGGGCAGAAAAATGGCCACGGACCATGTCATGGGAGGGAAAATGGCCGCGTATCCTGTTTGTACCCCGAGGCGGAGTTCGCACACTGAGGTAAATTTTTGCGGCCGGAGCTGGTCATGACCCGAAAAGTTCGTTAACAGAGGTGTTCATAACCCGAGGTTCCACTGTATATGGAGTTCTTGGTGCTCTCTGAGCTTGGTTGTTTGCTTGCAGACATTTCATTACCCAACTAGGTAACATCTTCAGTGTGAGTGAGTATGGGGTTTGCTGCCTGTTTATATATAGTAGCCTGCCTGCCAGCTTTGGTGAGGGGTTGTTTTCCTCCTTGGTGTTTCCTTGATTAGAGTATTGTTTTCTGCCTGATTGTTTGTCTGGTGTCAATCCCTCCTTATCTGAGTGTTGACTGCTGCACGGGATGTGTTCTAGTCTTTTTGTTTCCTTCCTAGGTCTTTTTATTGTCTCTTTTGAAGGGTGTGTAAATGTGGTTTATCTCTACGTTTCTATCGATGGCTGATTTGTCTTAATATATAGTATATTAAATGCAGGATATTTTTTGTGCACATCTCTAGTGTTTGTTAAAGTATCCTTTTATTGATGCATACATATTTAATGCATACATATTTAATTGAATACAAACCTCTTCCAACAGATTGGCTATTACTTTTTAAACCACAAAAAGCCCTTAAAATGCACAATTAAAAAGTAACCATTCAACATCTTTAAATGGGAGGTAATTACCCCCATGTTATATGGCCAATCACAAGGCTCTGAAAGGGGATGACCTGGTCAGAATACGCATCAGTCAGTGACTTTACACAGGAGAGTTCTTCGTTCCTTTATGACAGCTGCTGCTTCTAAACTGGATTTTAACTGTTTTCCTTTTATATAATCATGGGGTTTAATTCTTAAGATGTTCATTCAGCTCTTTTCTCTGCTTTGTGCCCTGTGAGATGTGGTAAATGGTAAACAAAGATAATGAACTAGGTCTCGGAATGGAGGATGAAATGATATTGACCGTGTGAAAAAAATATCCTGGAACAGGATATTCCTTCAGATAATGTAGTTTTGCTGTGGGTTTTGTTTTTGCTGAAAACGGGGAGGAGAGGAGGGGAGAGGCATCATATTTGTAAATTATATGATCCTGCCTTTCTGAACAAGGAATCAGAAAATCTATGGACTCAAGGCAATCTCCTCTCTATTCATATTCCCTCTATTCAAAGTAGCACATAAATATTTTTAAAGCCCTCCTTATAAGAGAGTAATTATATGCAGTATAACTGATGTCAAGAATGGCATTAGAATTTGATATATGGGGCACGCTAGCCTCAAGGGTTTTGTAACTGCTGTTTGAGAACACTGGAGACAGAATTTCATTGCAAGCTAGGCCACAAATTCTGGGCTGCAAAAATCCAGGCACTCACTAGATGGCAGCAAAGAGGTTCAAACCCCACTAATTCTTGCTACCATCTAGTGGTCATCTGGCATTTTGCAGCCCAGTTCTATAGATAGTCCTATTTTTGCTACCTATGGGGTATTGCCTAGTGCTATTGAATCTAGATTAGGTTTGAACAATCTTGAGAAGAAACAAGCATGATTGGAAGAACCATAACACAATTACTTTAGGAAACAGGAACAGAGAATCTAAACACAGACAGCCAGGTCCAAGGCAGCATTTTGATAGGAAAAATAACCAGATGCTTCTCTGAATTCCAAAAAGCATCTCCACACAGAAAAGAAATTCATCCCATGGTTAGCTTAGGAAATGCAGTATGAGAGGATTACAAAGAATTTATTTAGGACTAGCCCTTCCCTGGCTTGTTTTTCATATATATTACGTTTTCTTGGCTGGTGCAACAGAAAAACAGATTGGTTATCCATTCTCGTTTAATATTAAACAATGTTTGTTATTAAAATTAACCCTTTGTTTTTAAAAATCTTAGTTTTCTTTTAGGAACATATGAAAAATTGCTTTACATTTTCAGATGAAATATCTTTATATTTTATTGGCAGATTTTATCTAGTTTTTTTTATTAAAAAAATAGCAGACAATGTTTTTTCCTTTAAAAGACCAACATTTTTTCCCAACAATCTGTACTGAAAATTAAAATAACATTTTAGTTGAAATAGCTACCATAATCTTATATTTCTACTTTATATGGACATTATATTACTTAAGACTTTGAGGCTTAACTGATACTGTAACTGCATTGATATAACTAATTTTTCCTACATTTAAGAATATTTCTTTGTTAATGAGAATAATTATCTCTTTGAATTCTATTTAATATATGATAAAATAATGTTCCTTTTGATATTCTGGAATTTTACAAATATATTGGTATTACTGTACTTTGCTTTCCATATGCAAATTTGGTTTTCCCCAGCCCCTCTCATTATGTTTTAATTAATGTCTATTGCACAACTCAATTGAAGCCACAATACATGGATTACAATTATTCAGATCAGATGAAGTCAATGAACTAAGATGTGACATAAAATTGGGTTTTGTAGAAGACAGAAAAAAAGTTCAGAACAATCCTGAAAGATTAGATAAATGGGTTGAAAATAACAACATTGAAGAGAAATCTGCAAAGTTCCACACTTAAGAAAAAGAAAATAAAGTAGCAGGGAGAGACTTTGCTTAGCAACAGTATTTGTGACAATACTCATGGAAACGTAATTGATAAAATGAATCAGCAGAGGCTGCAGAAAAGGCAAGTACTATTTTAGGCTACGTCTCATCAAAATATAGACTCCAAATCACAGGAAGTAATTTATTTGGCTTTGGACAGACCTCCGACCTTGATACTGTGCCCTGTTCTGGGCACTACATTTGAACAGCCAATCAGAAAAACTGGAAGAGGTTCAAGGAAGAGCAAAGCAGACGATTAGTTGACTAGAAGCTAAGTCCTGTGAAGGGAGATTAGAACAGCCTTGAGAAAAGATATGATAGCACTCTTCAAATACCAGAAAAACATGTCACACAGAAGATCAAGGTCTCTTCATGGTCTCTATGGTATGTGCAGGATTTGAAATAATGAATTTAAATCACAGACAGGCAGATAACAATTGATTCCCAGGATGCAGCTCAGAACAAGAATCCATTACTCAGATAGGTGTTGAGCATCCCTTCTCTATCAAGCAGAGGCTGGATAGCCATCTGTCTAGGAGGCTGTCTTGTATGAAGGAGTGGATTAGACGAACAGCCTAAAGAGCCCCTTCCAGTTCTAGGATTTTATGTTTCAATTACATATGTTCCCAGGGCTATACAGTGAGTGCATTGGTCCTGTAACAACAAGACCCCCTCCACAAACATATGCATCTTAAAGTTAAACCATACAGTAGATCTTTGATAAAGCAAAACATCGACTACAGTGAAAGGAAAGAAATGTGAGAAGGGAATAAGCCACTCATATTTCTTCTCATGAATAGGAAGAGACATAGCAGATGGCTGTTCCTGCATTCTTTGAGCCCTCTGGGATCTTCAAAAAGCCCCCTCAAAGTTTACAGGCATTCAGTATTAACATTTGAAAGAATGAATGTAGGGGGCAAGCATCAATCTGCTTGTCCATTCTTACCAAAACTCATTCTTTTTTCCCACTTGGTTAAAACTGAGCCTCCAGTCAAGAACATACAAAGATTTGCTATTCAAAGACTCCTTCCCATACATCTCAATGGCATTGCCTCTTTATTTATTTATTATTTATTTTATTTTATTTATTGGATTTCTCCACCGTCCTTCTCCCCCACAATAGGGGACTCTGGGCAGCTTACAAAGACATTAAAACTATAAATATATATAAAATACATAATATATATAGAATTAATACAATACTAAAAAAGGACAATCCAAGAAGATGGAAAATCAGGCCGGGGACAGCTGGCCACTATGGGGCTAGCCATCTCCCTGCTTGAGATATTCCCTCCCTGCCCCAGGCCAAGTGACAGAGCCAGGTCTTCAAGGTCTTTTGGAAGGCCAGGAGTGAGGGGGCCAATCGCACCTCTGGGGGCAGAATGTTCCAAAGAGCGGGGGCTACAGCAGAGAAGGCCCGCCTTCTGGACGCCGCTAGATGGAGTTCTTTTACTGAATAGTCCGAAGCATGCCCTCTCTGTGTGAATGGGTGGGACAGGTTGAAGTCATAGGGGAGAGGTGGTCCCTTAGGTAACCTGGCCCCATGCCATGTAGGGCTTTAAAAGTAATAACCAACACCTTGAATTGGACCCGGAAGCAAACTGGTACCCAATGCAGCTCGCGGAGCAATGGTGTTACATGGGCCCTTCTTGGGGCTCCAAAAATAGCCCGCGCGGCTGCATTCTGGACCAGCTGTAGCTTCTGGATACTCTTCAAGGGTAGCCCCATGTACAGCGCATTGCAGTAGTCTCTTTGATTCAAGCTCTTGCACATCAGAAGTGCAAAGGTGTCATATGAGAGAGGCATGGGAGTTAAAAATTGCACACAAGTCCTGGTGTTGCAAAGTTAAGTGAAATGGAATGTATTTTCTGCTAATGATGTATTTCTACACTAGGATCAACATTGCATTGCTTTGTAAATGTCGCTCATACAGAATGCAATTTTTGTACCAGTACAACTTTGTCAATAAATCTGTGTTGTGTTCTGTCCAGACCTAGAAAAAATGAAGATTAGAAATTAGAACAAGAACAATAATGCCGCAAAGACAAAATTTCTGAAAAATGTTAATTGATGTTGAAGACTGTTAGTTCTCTAAAGGTCTCCAGGTCCTCATTCCAGGGGGGAAAATTCCTAGCAATAAAACATGCCAATTATTAAATATACTTTTCATAGTTGCTAGCATATTTGAATGCCATGAATTACTTATAGCAAAACATAAACTCCCTTGTTTTGATTTCTTCAGAGGCCTTTAAACTAGCATGCAGAATAGAATTCTTGTTAATTCCTCATTCAGTATGCAAATGAAATTGAGTGAATCCTCCATTGAAAGCACTTCTACATCCAATTCTTCAACTTCTAATTTTTTAAAAAGATATACAATGTGAGATCTAAATGGCTTCACACACAGTTCATTCATAAGGGGGGGTTCTCCCTTCCCCCCACCCCTTCTCTTGTTCCCTGAAAAGTTATTCCAGATGCTCCTAAGTGGCATGTATGTTGTGTGAAGTAGTGCAGCTGAGGGAGGAAACTGGTGATGTTCAGCCCCACCTCACTTACACTGCCTCATACAGGCAGAGGTTTCTTTGAACCTGCACATTGAGATTAAGTTATTTGGAGTTGAACTTTTTCAACTGCATTTGATAATATTTGGACTTCCAGAGGAAGAATAGCGGACTGAAGATGGCTCTATGAAAAGCGGAGCTCAATCAATCAATCAGTTTATTACAGTCATAGACCAGTACAACTAAAAATGCACATAACATATCTACTTATAAATCTTAGATATAATAATATCAAGTAAAATCTATATCATAATTATAATTTGGCCACCTAAATGTCATTTATACATGAAGTCAAACGGCCTATTCTATAGTGTAATTATTACTCCTTAAATTATGATATCCTACAATTATTGATCGTTAGCTAAAATAAGGTGATGATAAAATGATAATATCTAAAACTGAAGTGTGTTGGTGATATTTCTGTCTGTTTTTTCATGGTCACCTACTTAGTCCACCCCTACCAAAATCGATTCCACTTAGCAAGGCCCCCTGACTCTCAAAGTAGTATTTTCAGGTCTCTTTGGGAACTGTTAATGCAAACTAAAATACTAGTTGGCTATAATCCATTACTGCAAAACCTTTTAGCAGCTTCCTATCCGATGTTGACGGATCTTTATTGCCGCCGCACAGAACCTGGCTACCTGCGCTGTAACATAAGGCCAGTCATCCATGAGAAGCATTTGAAGATAATCTGATTCTTGACAGCCAGGCTGCTTGCTGATCAGGGGTGCGAGCAATTTACTCTGTGGGACTTGGTAAAAGATACAGCAGAGGAGAACATGGCCCATGTCTTCTACTTCCTTGGCATCACAAGGGCAAAGTCTTGCAGCTAATTGAATTTTTTTGTATTTGCCGTCCAGCACCGCTGAAGGAAGAACATGGCAATGCGCTAAAGAGAATGCTTTCCGCTGACTGGGGAGCTTTTTTACCCTTCTTTTAGTTTGTATTAGTTTTTACTATTGTAATTATAATCTTTAACAAAATTACTTGGAAAAAGGATAATATTCTACTCCAATTACTTTTACATTTTCAATTATATGCCCATTAGAGACTTCTTAAGTATTCCAGCCTGACTATAATGGGAGGAAAAGAAAAAGAATATAGCAAATGCATATTATATGGAAGGACCTACTTATTCTAGAAATAGAAAGTAGCTGAATTAGGCTTGGGAGAATTTCTACGACAGATACATGCTGTTTATGACTTCAGTAATGTTCCTGGTGGTCACTTTGGAGAACAGTATGTGCAGAAGATGATGTATGTATGTATGCATGCATGCATGCATGTATGTATGTATAATACCCATGGCAATAGAATTATAGGTTCATTTTTCTCATGCCCATTTGTTTAAGGCTATGAGAGTTTAGAAGACAATGCATTGTCCATCAGTGTGCAGATATTGCTGAATTTCGAAAAGCATCACAGAGCCAAAAAAGACTGTTGTGCAAATGAAGGAAATGTGTGTATGAAATTAGCTCTGCAGATGATACCAATTGCTTTTTGTGATGAGAGAAAAAGCAACAAGTATAGGGGAGAAGATAATTTAGGCAATTATGATGAGAAAAGCACTGATATTAGAACCAAATATTATACAAACTGTGTCAGCACTATTTGTCCAATTTCTCTAAGAAAAGTCAACTGTGGAGAAAAAGAAATAGTTCTGCTATCTAGTAAGGTACAAGGTACAATCCACAAGGAAATATCTAGTCAGGGAACCTAAGTAACTAATAGTAACTCCAAGCAAGCTTTCCCATCCTGTGACCTCTAGATGTATTGATTAACAGCATCTATCAGCCACTGCTCAGGGATGATGAGAGTTGTAAACCAAACCCCAAATAGTACATTACTTTTTCCTTTTGGTGATAAGACACTGCCCTTGAAACAAGGTGTGCTGCTGATTAGGCAACCTGGCATGAATTCAAGTGTTGTACAACCTGTTCAGAAATAAACTGGATTGAGTTAAACGTGGTTTACTTCAAAGTAAATATATTTCAGATTACAGCCTTCACTGAAAATGCGCTCTGAACCTCAATTTGCCATTTGTGCAGACATTATAGTGCTGGACAATATCATCTCAAGGTAAATTCATCTGTTATTTATACTCACGAAAACAATACAAATGACAAAAATGGAATCTCCGTTGAGCATGCTTCCCAGCTGTAATGCTCTCTGTAGTTTGGAGTTTGTCAAAGTAGTCATTTTAAGACTGTATAGCATCAGCTAGATTTTGAAATCTGATGGGTTTTTAAAAAATGGGAAGATGGAATTACCAAACTATGCATGGAAAGGCAATTTTAATCTAGGAAAATTATTTCAGCAATACATCTTTATACAGCAGTTGAATACATTCTATTATGTAGAAATGTATGACATGAAGGAGACCTGGTGGCTTTGGAAAAACTATCACCCATAATGGCTGTTCTCATTTATCCAGTCCATGGAAAAGGACTAAAAAGAGAAATAAGAATACTGCAAGTGAACAACTGAATATAGATTGGTGTTGTTGGAAGACCAAAGACTAGAAGCTTTGTCTCCTTATTTTGGAGGATGGGTTGCTGTCCTGGTTGTATCTCATAAGAAGTGAAAAGAATGTGTTTGAAATTGCATACTCAATCAGCAGGGCTTTAAATTGAATGCTAAGAACCAGGGATTGGAGAAGTAAATACAGAAGCAAGAATTTGAGATAAGTTGTGTAGGAGTAAATGAGGAAATAGCTACAGGAATCTATTAATCTACTGCATGAAACATCAAGAATATTAATTCATGAAGTTTGTGGTCTTCATTGTCTATACATTAATGCTTGGAGTACAAGAAATAAATATGGTGAATTTGAACTCTTAGTTCAACAACTGAAATTTGATTTAAAAGTTTGCAACAAGGCCTGGCTGGATAATTCAACTCTAATGCAGCAATTAGAGGATACAACTTGTTCAAAAGGCACAGAAGCAAAACAAAGGGAGGAACTGCACTGTATGTTAAAATGTCTGCACTGGCACAGTAATCTAAGGGATAGAACTTACTGGCACTGTTGAGAGCATCTGGTTAAAATAAGTAGAAGAAAGAGTAATGACCATACCCAACCAAGAAGATGTAGATATGTTTTCCAAAGACAAGTTGCAGATCTTTCAAAGGATCATTATACAATAATAATGGAAGACTTTAATTATCCTGGCATATGCTGCTAATATAATGTTAAGCATGGTCCTTCCAAAAAGCTCATGCCCTGCTTCCTTCAGAAAGCACAAGAGGATCAGTTGATCATGGGGTTTTTTTCTTGATTCTAACCTATAGGAAAGAATTAATAAACAAAGTAAAAGTAGCAGGATATTTGAGAAAGAGTGACTAGATAGTCCTGGAGATCTTGATTTTAAGGGAAAGTAAAACTGAGTGTAGTCAAATGCATTATCTTTGATTTCAAGACAACAGATTTTAATGGTCTTAGATGAATAAATAGGACAAGAATGGGAACGGGAAGAGGAGCCTAACATAGATAGGAATTTCTTAAAGACATGATACTAAAAGCACAGTCACAAATAAATCCACGAAGGGGAGGGGGAGAGAAAATAGTAGAATAAATGATTATGTTCTAAAGCTTAAAAGCAGCAATACAATATTTACCATAGAGTTGTACAAAATTCAAGGACTTATAAACATGAAAAAAAATGCCATTTCCAGAGTCAGGGATTGACAGCCTGAGAAGCAAAATCATCATCATCATCATCATCATCATCATCATCATCATCATCATCATCATCCAGACCACCATAGAGAAGTTTTGCGGATATCCAAAGAGCTCCAAAGTCAGAGCAGAATGAAGTTCAAAAAGTCCTGAAATCTGGGTTCACAGTTGAGAAGGGAGACTGAAGCAAGATGTATGTTGTCTACATCAGTAAACTGGAAGGCTGAGCCTTAAAGCTCCTCTCACATTGTTACTCTATTAACAGTTTATCAATCTGCATAAGCCTGTCCATGAAAGCTATGTTTAAAATTGTCATTGCTTCTCTCAGCTCCCAGGATCCTTCTTTCTATAGGACATGGGTTCATCCTGCCTATCAAGGGACCTGTTATATTCTTTGCAGTACTGCCTGGCCTGATATCCTGTTCCAATGGAGCTATAAATCTTTAGATGCCTCCTGTGCCCAGCTCTCTATTTCTTTTCCTACAAAGGAGGAATCCTCCAGGAGAAGCATGGCACCAATGTGGCTGCATAAAAGGCTTAGTGGAAATTGGATTAAATGGACATATATGGAAGTAGAAAATGGGATAGATCACTAAGGAAGACTATATGAACACTGCCCCCCCCCCCAGATTTGTGAAGACTGTGTCAAGAAATCTAATCCCAGAATGAGCCAAGGTTAGTGAAAGATGCTAAGGTCAACAATAGAGCTTCCTCAGATGTTCTTAAAATAATATAAACAATAAATAGGACAGAAATATAACCAATAACAAAGCAAAGGCAGAATGATTAAATTCCTATTTTAGCTCAGTCTTCTTTGAGAAGAAAACATGCATTCTGACCACGAGCAGTGTGAGCAAGATTACAGCACAAGATTGATAGAAACCTAATCAGGGAATACCTACTGATCCTGAATGAGTTCAAATCTCCAAGGCCTAATAGCATGCAAACTATAATATTGAAGGAAATTGATGATGGTCTGGCCAAACTTTTGAGAAATCCTGGATGTGAAATGCCAGATGACTAGAGGAAGGCAAATGCCCCATCTTCAGAACAAAGGATCTGATTTTGATATCTGGGGAAAGTATAAGGATAATAATGTAATTGGTCTGTAAGCACCTTGAAAAGATGCAGAGATTACTAGAAGTCAGCATGGGTTTGTCAAACCCAACTGTTGTCAGAATAATCCTGGTTGAAGATGGGTTGGAAAGGTCCAACCAGATCATGTTAGTTTTCAGAGGATAGTGCCAGTGATTTGGCAGGCAATTCAGTTTACACGCCTTGTTGAGCTCTGGGATTCAGAGGCAGTGAGAGCTCTGGGTGGGATTGCTCCTGGGCAGTGTCTCCTCCTGCACCATTCTTGCAGGGCTTATTGGTTTAATGAGGAGCACCAGGATATAAAGCTGCAGAAATGGTGCCTAGAGTGGCAATGATAGAAGATGAGGAGTGAATAGTACTGAACACAATTACATGCTTGTATTTGGGCCTACAGTGCTGATAAGAGTCACAAAGAGCGTGTACTTCTCTACTTTTATTGTGTCTGCAGAAACTCATCCAATGGCTTTATTCGTGGTTGCCCACATTCTGTCTTCCTGCAGGCTGCTATGACATGTTTGCTAGGTACTTTGCAAATGAGTATATGATTATATTTACCTCCTGCTGTTTAACATCACAGGTATCTGATAGCATGGAAGTTCAAAATGATACCTGTTTGGGAATTCACCATAGGGGAAGAATGCAAGAAATCCCATGGGCTTCTACTTTGACCCCTCAGTGAATGGAGAGTGCCAGGCAGTTATGCCAGAAGCATGCTGAGCTGTTTGTAGCAGCCAGGACATATTAATCTGTCCATCCACACTACAGACATAGGGGAGAGTAAGCTAGTGTGTTACTTAGCAGCCCCTTGACAATATAAAGCCACAGAAAAGAAGACTGAGGACATGGTGGGCAGATTGTATTTAATATTTTGCAATAAATACGTGTAATTTCTGTTTTAGCTTTTAGTTCAGGTTCTTTTTCATTTTTATTAATGACTTGGACAAAGAAGAGGAAGAAATGTTTATTAAAAGATGTTGGAATTGTAACTGAACACACACTGAATATGAATCAGCAATGTGATATTCTAGGCTGCATCAGTAGAAATACTTTCAAAATCAAGAAATTAATAATTCTACTCTATTTTGCAGTGGACAGATCCCACCTGGAATATTGTATTTGGTTCTGGACACCCTAATTTTTGAAGGGTCCAGGTAACTGAGAACTCAGAAGGGCAGCAAGGATGATGAAGGGATCATAAACTAAGTCTTAAGAGGACAGATTAAAAGATGTTATTAAATGTTACATGTTTGAGATAGCTAAAAGGGGGACAGAGAGGAAGGTCAAGATTTATTTTCTCTTGTCTCAGATTTCAGGATGCAGATTCCTGGTGAATTGTAGGAAAACTTTCCTAACAGTAGGTGTAGTCTGAGAATGGAACCACTTACTAAGGGAGGTGGCAAGAGCTCCCTTTTGTTAAATGTGCTGAAGCAGGCACTGGATAGCCATGTGTTGGTGATGCTTTAAATTAGATTTGTGCACTGAGCAGGGGGTTGTCTTGATGGCTACTATCATTAAGCCAAGACCTATAAAGATATATTTTAAAAGTTGTGGGTGTGCAGGATGAGACAGACAATGAAAGACTTCAAAGAGGATTTCTGTCTTTTCTTTCCCGATTGATATCTCTTTTAGACAATTTACAGAAAGCAATCTGAAAATTATTACATTGCAGGCCTTTTTAAATATACACAATCTCCTGACAAGTGATTATCTGAGGAAAAAAACATTTTCAGGCCTTTCAGCAAATTTACATTGTAGTTACTGCAGAATCTCCATATGCAAACCCAAGAAGGTTGTTGGGAAGAAAATTGCTTCATCCAGCATAATCTAATTAATTTAACAAACAAATGTACTAGCCACCTAAGAATATAGAATAAAATGACTTGCAATAGGACATAGAGAGACTGCTTAGCATAGCAAATGCATCTGGGTTAAAGAAGGGGAAATTGTTTACTTTTCTAATTATACATTGGTGACTGAAGGTGTTTGTTTCCCCATATTTTCATTTGTACTCAGTAACTATTGGACTGGTGCTGAATTTTCATTTGTAACTATTTGATCAGTATGTAAATTCTAATGGGCTCATATATTCATATGTACAGTGAGGCCCATTTTTTATCCAATGAAATGTTAACATTTTGTAACTAAAGCCAAGATTTATTACACTTTTTTTTTCTATACCTTCATGGCACAGAACATTAGCTCAGAAATTCACATTTAAGTATGTAGCATAGAGTTTATTACAGTCACAGATGAGAGTTAAAAAGAAAACACATTAAAAATAAGAACACAAAACAGGATAAAAAATGTTACAATTGGTAGTGTGTTCATTGGTAGGCAGTCAAGGTGTGTTTAATTTTATAGCAATAGAACAGAATTTGGCTATGTTCAAGGAAAACTGTTGTGGGGAAAGCGTTGAAGTGGGCTAAAGTTAGTAGTCTTCAAAATTTGGAAATGGTTATATGATGTAAATATCTCACTGGTTTGAAAAAGTAATCTTGACTACAAAAGCTTTATTGGATAGAGCAGACTGTTCCCATTGGGCTTCTAGGTCTTTTATTTGTTGTTTAAATGTACTAAGTGCATTCTCATAACCCATCATTAAGAACACCTTCCTGGAAAAGCCAAGGTGTTGGAGTATATCTGTATATCTGTGCATCTGTACATTCTTTTCTCTGCAATATTCATATCCACTATAACTATCCCTTCTGTCAAAATTCACGTTTCTAAGTTTCTCTCAAAACAGTTATTTTTTAAATGTATGTAGATACGTTTTTGAACTGGAAAGTACATCTGAACTTTTAGGAAAAGCAAAATTAAATGAACATCTGAAGCAGTAATCATGCAGTATAGATTACTATATAACAATTTACTAATTAAAAATAAAATAATTACTAATTTAGCAAATAAGTGATTTGCTATCACTATTTATTTTAGTATTCATTAACATAAATACTTTATACATTTATTATCTGAAGATACTCTGCATGTTATTTTCTTACCCATTTTCCTAAACAAATATTTTTTTTAATCAATGTGGAACTAAAACATTGCTAGAAAGGCCCCAACATATCAGTTAAACAGACTGAAGTATTGGTTATAGAGCAATGCTTGTTTTCTGTGTTCTGGCAGATTACTCATGGACTTGTCCTCCCTCCTCCCATCTGCTCTTCTTACTAATGGTTTAGTGAATGCTGCAGGGGAAGAGTTAATTAATGTATCATTTTATTAGGTGAAATATTCAGTCATATATCTAGGAGTGCAAAAATCTCACCTCTAGTACTGGGCCTGTTATTTTAATTAACAGTGTCCTTCAAAATGTGACCTTGTATATCTGATTTATTTTTAAAAAAATACATGTTAGGATTTTGGTTTGTTTCTTTTTCTTTGGGACAATCTCTTTATTTGGATCTACCTTGGTAAATAATATAAGATAAAAGTGACTTTTAAAAATCATTTTTATTCTTATTCCCAGAAATGGCAGGCTCCTATTCAAATTAAAGATATATTTTCTATATGTGCTTATCTGTGCCACAGTCACTGTAATGCATGCTGCAGGATGAGATTTCTAATAGATCTATTAATCAGAATAAACAGTTGTGATCTTGAATAATGATTGCAAGAAATAATCGATTCCCAAATTTGACAAAAGAGCATTTGTCCTCCAATTCAACCCTTACATTCTAGCCTAGGCTGCATCAGCTGCAACCAGCATTGCACAACTGTTGTGCAGTTTTCCTTTCCTTTCCTGCAAAGGTTCATGTAGGCATGGTGATGATACTGAGAAACTCAGGCCAAATGGCCTGATTTTCAGAATGCTGTTATGTACAGGGGAGGTTGCAAAAGAGCTTGAATGCACAGATTTTGCTTTTTTTTTTTTTTCAAGAAATAGTTGAAAAAATGTTCCACTGACAACTGCTGGCTGTGCTGGATTAGAAAATGGGGCTAGGGAGCTGCAGATAGTGAATGGGCTAAGCACTGCCCATCCCTGAAATAATTGAAAAAATTACACAAATTAATTATTTAAGAAGAGAACATAAACATTTCAGCAATTTGTTTACATGTGACTAATGAAGCTAGTTATGCAAGGTACTTTTTAGTCTAAAGTTCTTCAAACAAAGCACTTTCTAAATTTTGCCTACTTTCCCATCATATTCTGATACAAAAAGCATTTCAAAATGGAATATTTTCAATATAACCAACACTAGAAACATACAATTTTTAATCTTCTGATAAAATTCTCTCAGCACCTTTGAACATATTGACCAAAATCTTAATTATGGGGACTTCCGACACACACACAAGTAATCTTTCAGTATTATTCAGAAAATAATACAGATATCCTCCAAAATATGGATAGATTTTTACAGCTTTAATGTACTGTTCTTAAATTATCTGTGCCAGTTTATAGGAAAGTTTATAGGTAAGGTACTGAGCTTATAACTGGCATATAACTGCTCTGATATTCCTGCAGAACATGTTTGTCCGAGTCATCTTTTAGAGAGCAGCAAAACTACAGTGTAAACTGCTATTAGTAAAACATCTCAATATGGAACTGGATTTTTAAAAACAGAACAGGTCATTAAGTATCTAGTAGTTTCTTTAGGCTGGTTAGAATACTGTGTGGAGAGGAAGAAATTATCTGATTCCTTGTAACTGCAAAACTTTCAATTTAACCCATTTAAAATGAAATACCCCTTTTTCATTCTTAAAACAAGCTGTACAGATCTCACTGGAAGTGTTTTTGTGACCTTACTGATCAGAAGAATGCCCTCATTCAGACCTGAAAATGAGGCTGATTTAAATGTCCCAACAATGCAACGACATTGTGGGATCAAAATACTGTAGCCCACTTTGAGCTTGAAATAGTTTGAATTTGCACTATTTTGCACACACCTCTGCTGCTGTCACAGATGTGCCTTTTCAGTGCACTCTTTGGGCTTCTACAATGAAATAACTCACACTATGCTTTCACACTGTGGCAACCCAGGCCTGGTCCTGTTGCTGCTATTCAGGGAATCCTTAAATGCCTCAAGATTTCACACTTTAAAATAGCATCCATTATCAATGTTCCCTTAGATTTATTATTTAGGAGAAAAAGCATTTCCTCTGTCTTCATCAGAGTAAATGCTACAAAGTAAGCTCAGAGGAATGTAATGGGAAGAAGAGAAAAACAGAGAAAGGTGTATCTCTCAATTCTTTGGTTCCTGACTCTGTTCCTTCTTGAGGATTAAGGCAGCCCTCAGTTTGTGTTTCAGTGCTGACTTTGTCACCAGCAAATCTCCATTAAGCTTTCATGTTTCATTAAGAAATCAATCAGTGCTCTAGAAATCAAACCCTCTAGTTTGATTTCTTAAAATAAAAGTCAAGTCTTTTAAATTTCCCATCATAGTACCGCATATCCTATAACTGAAACATTTTTCAGCAAGCTATCTAGTGAGATTTATCTCTAAAAGATTTATCTTCACTAACAGGGTTATTCTTAACTCATCTTTATCCCATTATCTGTGAGGAGGAGGAGGAGGAGGAGGAGGAGGAGGAGGAGGAGGAGGAAGCAGCAGCAGCAGCAGACATTGCAATACCTGGAGACAGCCAAATAGAAGAGAAAGAACTGGAGAAAATCACAAAATATAAAGACCTGCAGATAGAATGACTGTGGCAAAAGAAAGCAAAGATAGTACCAATAGTAATAGGTGCCTTGGGTGCACTCCGAAAACATTTGGAGCACTACTTGGAGACCATGGGCATTGACAAAATCACCATCAGTCAACTGCAAAAGGCAGCTTTACTTGGAACAGCTTACATTCTGCGATGATACCTTTAATGCCATCCAACAACATCTGCCTATCCTAGGTCTTTGGGAAGGACTTGATAGGGGGATAAAAATGCCAAATCCAGTCTAAACATCTGGCTGACTGTGCGACCAACCATAATAATAATGCATAAATACAATAATACAATACAAATAATAAAGCATCTCCTTTTCAAACACACACACACACACAAATGTGAATAGAATATATTTTAGTAGTTCCCTTAACAAAACAGCAACATTCTAAAGTGTTGCATGCAAAGTTTGGAGTCTCCATCTGCCAACAAGGAAACCACCAGAAATAAAAAAAAAGGTACTACAATGGATTATTCCACTGATTTGCTGCAGGAAATACTACTAGTTGTCCCCCCAGCATCCACATCTCTGTTGTTGTATATGGTACTTAACTCTGATTTAATTATCATTAGAAAACTCAAGAGTAGTTGCAGGCATCCCAGGGGGAGGAGCTTTGAAGATTGGACTGACATTCTGAATAATTCCTGCGACATTTCACTGGGCTTCTAGTTTTCCATTGCAAAACCCATCCAAGGAAGAAGCTGTCACATTCTTTGATGTATAAAAGGCAGCATGTGGTAGCAGGTCCCACAGGTGATAAGGAAAGGAAGCATAGTGTAAATGACAACAAGAATAAGACAAAAAACTAGATGAGCAATTATGGAATGAAAGAGTAAAACCGAACAAAACTGTTGCCGCAGAAGCTTACCATTACACTGGGGAAAAGGGTGGATGCAAACTCATTCAAAACTTAATTATCATGGTTTAGCAAGCAGTGGCATTTTTCAGAGTGATACCATGACAGTATGGAGCCTGTTGTTAGCCCTTTAATGCTGAGAGGACAGAGCCAAGCAACAAATCTTCCTTGGTCTTTTAGACAAGGATGTATATGGGGATTGTATGATGTAATTGTAGTAATTTCTGCACCACCATCATGAATACGGTGACCATATTTTCTTAGAAAAAATAAAGGGCAAACTTGAAAAAGGGGCAAATCTGAAAAAGGTTCATAAGGATAAACAAACAAACAAACAAATTATTTTGCTTTACCATGGAAAATTCAAGAGCAAAACCAAGAAAAACTTTACAAAAACACATATTCTAATAAAAATATCTAAAATTAAATAGTATATGTAAATTTATTTAAAAAGACAATCAATTTACATATTTTTCACATGAATGTGACTGTGCATGAAGTGGTACCATTTGTACAGTAAAAGTTAAATGACCAAAATAAAGGACAAAAATGAGTTTTTGAAAAATAAATAAATCTAAAGGCCAGCTTTCTGAAATAAAGGACTGTCCTTTATAATAAAGGATTTATGGTCACTGTAATCATGAGGGATGGCAATATTGACACTTCAGTATTATTAGCTGGAAGGAAAAGCAATGCTATATAGGAAGACATGCTGATAAAAAGAGTAAGAAGAATGTTCTTCAAAATTATTCTATGTTTTCATTGTGAATTCTGACCCTGAATATTTTCTAAATGTTTCCTTGCAAATAAAATTAATTACTGAATAATTGATTTCCTCTATTATTTCAGTGTGATATTTATTTAATAATTGACGTGGCTGGATTTTTAAAACATTTTTTGATAGCTGATGTGCAGTGGTATTAACTGAATTTGATGGATGGCACGTTATTCAGTATTTTAATGGTATCTATCAATAAATGTCACGTAGTAGTTTGACAACATGTAGCTTATATAACTTGGTATTTCATTAGTCTACAGAATTTAAATAGCTAAAAAACATATATATTTTAATGAACATTTCAGTGCAATTATCATTATTGATCATGCCTACGTATGTGCATACGTACTATCAGTACATGTGGGAGCAAGTCTTAATGATGCTTATGGTACCTTTAGTAAGTTCTAGATTTTCCCCATCTCACAAACTGAATCCTGTTCTACTGATAATGTAGAATTGTGAGATATTCAGACATTCCAACTGTGAAGCAATGCAGACACATTAGAGAATCATAATCAGAAATAAAACAGCAAAGCCATGCTGGCATCTACTGTAGCTAGTGATGAGTAACTCACTTCATAATTGGCTTGGCTTTTCAGAGCTTTCTTGGGGAACTGGCAAAGAAAACTCAGGGTTTATTCAAGAGAAGAAAAACCTGGGTTATTTCCAAAGCCTATTCTGCGCAGTGAGAGAACAGAAACCATCTGTGAGCATTGCCAGAAGTAATGGAGAATCCTTTAGCCAAGAGGTATGGAAAGTTAACGTTCATAGCACCAGAGACATTAAAGGCAGAGAGCTATCACAGAATAATAGAGTTAGAAGGGGTCATTGAGTTCAAGCCGCTTGGTCAGTTCAGAAATACAAATTAAAACATCCCAGACAGATGGCTGTTTAGCCTACATCCAAGGACAGGGGGGCTTCCTGGTGTCGAACTGCTTTTACTGCTTGGAAGTTTTTTTCTTAATATTCCATCAGAATCAGTACAATAGTCATATAACTTAAATCCATTATTCCAAGTCTTTCATTCTGGAACTAGAGAAAACAGATCTTGACATCCTGTGTGTAACAATATCCTAGGTATTTGAAGAATGTATCAAACTCCTCACACTCATTTTTTTTCTCAAGGCTAAACAAACACAGCCTTTTCAGTCTCCTCTTCTAGTCCCCAGATCATCTTGGTTGCCCTTCGCAGAACCTGTCACAATTTCTCTGAATTCTCCCTACAGTGCAGTGCCCAGAACTGGACACACTGCTAAGTCAAACCAATACAGAATAGAATGATTTGATTGCTTCCTGTAATTTGGAAATTATACTTCTGTTAATGCAGCCTAATTTTCTCTTTCTCTAATTTTTAGGGTAGTTTAGAATAATTTTCTAAAGAATTAGCTATCCCACCCAATATTTTTTCATCTGCACATTTGATAAACATTAATTCTACCTCTTCATCTGAATAACAAAAATATTGACGAGTAGAACAGCTCGGACTGATCTTTCTGGCATTTTATTTGATATCTCTCTCCGCTTTGAAAATAAATTGTAGATGACTATATTTTCAGTACAATTTTTGAGCCAGATACACACACACACACACACACACACACACTTACTTATCAGTCATTCTGCCAACACTTAACTATCTTGCTAATTAGCATGTCATGGGGGACTTTGCCAAATCCTTTGCTGAAGTTAAGCTATATTATGTCTGCAGCACTCCCACAATCCTCTGTGGAATTTACCCAATCCAAGAATGAGATAAGATTAGCCTGCCTTTTATCCATGTTGACTTTTAGTCCATCAGTCAATTTAGTTCATTAGTCCATTACACATCCATGTTGACTTTTGGCAATTACCACAATGATCTGCAAGCACTTTGAAAACACTCTGTTTATGATCTGTTCGACAAGTTGTAGTCCACCCTCAGTGACAGAAACTCATTATCACTCCTCCTTAGCCCAGCCTATCTCACTGGGCTGTCATTGTGGGGAAAATTAGGAGGCATGTAGAATGTAGGCCTTTTTGAGCTCCTGAATGAAAGGTGGGATGGATATCAGGTAGGTAGGTAGATAGATAGATAGATAGATAGATAGATAGATAGATAGATAGATAGATAGATAGATAGATAGACAGACAGACAGACAGACAGACAGACAGACAGACAGGCTTCATTTTTCCTTTTCCTGAAGGGGGAGGCAACATTTGTTCTCCAGTTATTTGGCACTTCACTGGTTCTTGTTCACCCAGACCATTACCTAGTTACTTTGGTGTCATAGGATGCAATTCATCTGCCTGGGTAGTTTTAGACTCAATCAACATAAGGGAGTATTCTTTGACCACGTTTCCATAAGTCGTAAGCATTGATCCTGCTCCTTTAACCTACTCTTCAAAATTTCCCTATGAAAAATGTTGTTTTTGTTAGAGAAAACTCAAATAAAAGTTAAATAGCTCTGTCATTTCTTTGTTGCATGTTAAAATTTGCCTGATTCAGGTATTCTGATTTTTTGTTGTTGTTTATTTTGAACATATCTAAAGAAGACTGTCCTAATATTCTTAGCATCTTTCATTAAACATAGCTTATTCTGGGTTTTGTTTTCCTGAAACTAGCTGTATATTTCAGGACTACTCTTTCTTGGTGATCTGGTCCTCTTTCCATTTATTTTATGGGTTCTTTTTTCTTATCAGATCTTCAGTAAGCTTTTTTCTGTAATCATACTGACTTCCTCTGCTGCCCTCTATTTTTTTCCTCCTTGAAACTGTTTGCAATTCTGCTTTTAGGATCTCCTTCTTCAAGAACTGCCAGCATTCTGGAGCTCTTTTTCCTGTCATGAGAGCCAAATTACCATTGTTTTAAATTTATAAACATTTTTTTTTGAATATGCATTCAGTGCAAATTTCCTTTAAACCACTCCATTGTCTGATAAAGGGCTCTGTGTTGCAATGGTGAGACTGCTGCTACTGAAGGTCAAATGTCTGTAACCTGCATTCAGTAGTTCACTGGGCTTCTGAGAGAATGCCTGAATTTGCCACTCCACATTTCTGAATGTAAGACTTTCCAAATTATGACAACTACACTATGTGAAATTCATAGTGAACCTCATTAGAAGCAATTGATATGGTAAGCTGTTGGCATCAAATCTCAGCCCTTGAGAGTTATAAAACCCAATCTGATACAACACCTGAGCATGGTTATTGTTTTGAAAAACTTTCCATGGTTTATTACCAATATTACTATTTTTATAAGGATATCTAGTTATTAACAGATACATACTATTTTATGCTGTACTTACAATAGTAGCTTAAACCATAATGCAGCTATTCAATTCTACTTTTCCATATGAGCTCTACAATTTATTTACTGTATTGACCTGAGCTTGTACAGTTGATTTCTTTGTTTGCTTATTAAATGTGGACTTCATTATTTCTTGCAAGCCCCACATTAGAATAATGAACAAGCTGTATAATACAGGATTAACAAGGTAATTGAACAGAAAAGTTCAACCAGTGTAAGCATATATTTTGAGGGGCAGAAAGGCTTAATATACAAGCATAAGGACACATGCAAACTTTACACAGAAGCATGGCATAACGTTGAGGATTATAGCAAATGTTTTGGTCAGTTTGCTGCTATGAACAGAGGCAATTCAATGTATGAATAAGACACCTTGGCACAATCTATTTTTGTAGAAGAGTTGAGATCTATCTTTTTTTTTTTTTTACTTAAAAACCATTTTTTTGGCTCATGGTATAAGCTGTTTTTTTCACCACCTCTCCTTTACTTGTTTCTTTCTCTTTTGTTCTTTATTAAGCTTCCTTGTCTTTCCCTATTATTCCTTCTCTCCATGGTAACCAGAAATGATTGGGAATTAACTAAAATTCCTACAATTTGCTCTGAACTGGAAAACCATGAGTGCTCATCCTGTACAGGACAAATATTCATTTGTATTAGTCACACCCTTACTCTTTCTCTTTTCCTTCCCTTCCCTCTATTTTTTCACTTCTGTGTTTGCCATGGCACAAATGCAAACAATGTTAGGTCAGGATATGACATAGAAGTGACCAATTGTTGACCTTCAGCCTAGGTCTTGATCTGGGTTCCACTCTTCCTCATTGTTGCCACTGACTTGGAAACTCAGAATCATTCTGTAGCTTCAGAAACACTCTTTGTCACAGTTGCCATGCTGTTTTGTACCAACAGCTGTGGAGGCCATATGGAGTCCTCAGGGGCATCTACAATGCTACAGTATTCTTAAGTACATCAGGAATATCTAGTACAGTGATACATTTTTCAATACCTTCGGGGGTTATTACAGTTGGGGTCTAACTGCATTGGCATATTTTCCCCAGAATGTCTGATCCTTTTCAGTCATCTTCCTCCTTTACAATATTATTCTCTGTAGTAGATTAAGAATGCCACCGTTGTCCATTTCCTCTTGGGAAAGCTGGGATAACAGCCAAACATTCTGGGACTTATCCCTACAATACCAGTACCTCTTTTTCCATCCTACTGAGTAGGATTAGCAACATGAATACTTCCATTTTTGCATCAGTTCAGTGAATTATTGTGGAAATTCTACCTGAACCACCACACACTCTCATAAAGTCTGTGTTAATTCCACATAGATCTAATACTTGCAATGGCTATATGGAGGCATAAAAAGTTGTAGACAAGGGAGAATACCCCATGTTGTCTAAAATGGCTTGCATCTTTACCCCACCATCTCTGATGGAAACCAGTGTCTGAGGTTGCACTAATCCTGCTAGAATTAGATGCCCAACACGTACAGTATAAATCACAGGCCTAAGATGTATATAATTTAATTTAGAAGTTGAGGGGGATAGGGGTCTTCTGTCTCTCCCCTCCTTCAGCCCTAAACTGTGTTCTGAATGTCACACCCATTGTGGGGATTTGTAGGATACCTGCATTCTCCAGCATGCTGTTATGTTCTCCCACATTGATAATTAACACCAGACTCCTTGCTCCATTTGTTTGCAATACACATGGCTTATGTAGGTGGAAAAAAGGGTTCCTCTCGTCACCATTCCTTTGGAGGAGCAGAAACCCTCTGAGGAAAATCCACATGTTGAGAAGGGACTTGTTGTACCTCTAAATCCTGAACGCTAGCCTTAAGGGCTTCCCCTCCATTCAGAAAGATATTGCCATGTCTGTCTTCCACTTTTCCTCTGAAAGGAATACATAGGTATGTGATGCAGAATTTCACATGACTGGGGGACCCCCGCATTCTTTGCAACGTCTGCTCTCCAGCCCAGGGTAGACTCTGTTCAAGAGGTACCGGGATAGGTTTTTCAAAATCCTCTCTAATTTCCATTATACTACTCCAGAGAAAAGAGAAAGAGCCCTTTCCCTCTTTGGCAATTCCAGCCTGATGATGCCTGTGCCTGTGTACAGGATTCCCCTGAGTGTTTTACTGGGTTTGTCTGTATCCTTGCCAGCCCCTGGTTTCTTCCTGACGGCTCTCTATAGAGCTTTCTCCAAACAGATAGCATATTCTGAAATTACTTCCATGGGGAAAACATGCAAAGTCTTCCCTACTTTTCCCCAGAACTCCCACCTTCAAAAGTAAATTGAGTTCCAAAAGCGCCTCTTTCTCTCTCTCTTTATGACCAAGGTAAAGGTCCTGTTATCATCTATTGTTGTATTGTTACACAATGGTAAATGTTCCAATCCTGTAGAACTGGAACAATAAACCTTTACATATTTCTCTCTCACATTATAAATCTTCCCTTTTATTCTGCCGTTTCCCCAAATCTCTACTTTATCCAATTCCTCTTCAATGGCATGAGTTTCCATGTCTTCAGGAGTCCTCTTCATCATGAAGATGTAGTTTGAACTGGCATGCTCTACTCTGCACCAACTTTTAAGGTTACTTATATCCATTTTAACATTGTTTTCTTAATAAACCTGATCACAACCAGAGTGAAAAAGAAACCCAAAATGTTAGAATTTGATAGAGTCAATTCCCCCTGGCTATTCACTGGCCGAAACAAAACACAAACCAAATCCAGTTGTGCCACTGAAAATTTTGTAACCCCCTTCTGATTTGGCAGTTTTTTATTTATTTATTTATTTAGTGGACTTGTCCCTGCCCATCTCTCCACAATGGGGGACTCTGGGCGGTTTACATCAAATTAAAATCATAAATACATAATTAAAAGTTATAAAAAGAGAATCATACTTACAGAGATAGAAAAAAGATCAAAAGATCCAAGAGGCCAATAGAGGCCACACCAGGCCGCTAAGGGGCTAGCCAACCCCATTTCTGACATCCTCCCTCCCCGCCCCAGGCCAGATGGCAGAGCCAAGTCTTCAAATCCCTCCGAAAGGCCTGGAGTGAGGGGGCCTGTCTCACCTCCGGGGGCAAGATGTTCCAAAGGGCGGGGGTTACAGCAGAGAAGGCCCGCCTTCTGGACTCCACTAATCGGAGTTCTTTTACTGAGGGGGTGTGGAGCATGCCCTCTCTGTGAGATCGGGTGGGACAGGTTGAAATCGTGAGGGCGAGGTGGTCCCTCAGGTAGCCTGGCCCCATGCCAAGTAAGGCTTTAAAGGTGATAACCAACACCTTGAATTGGACCCAGAAGCAAACCAGTACCCAATGCAGCTCATGGAGCAAAGATGTTACATGGGTCCTTCAGGCCCCAAAAATTGCTCGCGCAGCTACATTCTGGACCAGCTGAAGCTTCCAGATACTCTTCAAGGGTAGCCCCATGTAGAGTGCATTGCAGTAGTCTATCTAGTTTCCTGGTTTGGGAGCTGGTTTATTGCTCTCTCCCCAGCTCCTATCACTTCTACACTGGGGATGCCTTGGCCTACCTTTAGAGCTTTGAATAGAGGGATGATAGATCACCTACATAGGTAACTGAATTTAATAAAATAAAACAACAATTCATTTTACTACTAATTATTCTGTAATGATGTTTCAGGCATTAAACAATTGAAGTAAAGAAGCCCTTTAGAAAGTCCCATCAACATCTTTTTTTGAAATTAACTGAAATTAACATCAAGCAACTCTTCTGAACCCTTCCCACCAGTTCAATACTTGTGCAAACCTCAATCACATGTCACCCCAGGTATTCTTTCCTTCATGCTCATTGGCTGTTGCAGTAACTGGGTTAAGCAAGGCTTGTTGCTTGGTGGTCATTTCATTCCTTGTCAGCTATCATGTGGTCTTGTCTGTGTCAACTGATATCAGCCAGTTTGCTCCGAGGCACATACATTTTTACCTCCTGGGTTATATTCTCCCAGCGTGGTATCTTTAGTTTGATCTCTAATAGAATTCTGGCTTTTGCAATGGCCTCTGCACATCTCTGTCTCATTCTCTCTGCTTGATTTCCATATTCCAAACTCTTGCTAGCCCTCAATCCCTCCCTCCCTCATCTCTCATCATTGTTTCTGCTCACTTCTCACTGCCATTTGTCTCTCTGATCCTTCTCTCTTTACACCTCCATCACTCAGCACTCCTCTCCTTGTTGCCATTCTTTTTCATTTCCCAGTTTCCAAACCTCTCTCTGTTCTTCACTGTCTCATGCACTTCTTGTCCTCATTTCTCTCTGACTGCCTTTTCTTGGTTTCTCCTATGTTAGTGTTTTTCCCTATTGACTCATCTCTCACTCAGTTCAATTCAGCTCCCAATTTTTATATTCTCCTAGAAAGCTCCTCCATTCTGTCATTCTCTTCATGTGAAATACTCTTTGCAACACACTCTCCATTTCAATACTCCCAGTAGGGGATTGCACTTAACTAGAAATCCCAACATGGAAAGCAAATATGACCAAATAATACAGAAAACTGATGGGTTCAGAGTCATAATTAGAATGTAGAACTAGACTCAATAGAAAGGAAGGTGGAGTGGAGTGGCTTTG
Source organism: Python bivittatus (assembly GCF_059951505.1). NCBI lineage: Eukaryota > Metazoa > Chordata > Lepidosauria > Squamata > Pythonidae > Python > Python bivittatus. The sequence goes on along the minus strand of NW_028277040.1, from coordinate 2,965,369 downwards.
TATATAAAGAATCCATATGCCTGTGAAGAAAATCATATCCCTGAATACAGAAATCCTGGATGATATTAAAAGGAGAAAGAAAATAACATCCTGGTGAGAGTTTCCTACAAGCTGTCTACACAAGCAGAGGATGCAGACCATGTCTTTCTAAATCAACTCAGGGCAGACTATACTGGTAATGAGAGATCTCAGATATCCTAATATCTGGAAATCGAACTCAGGACCAGTTGATCAAAAAAAAAAAATCTTGTTTTCCTTGTTGGAAAGGAAAGTTGGAAGGAAAAATAAGGAAATCAACTATTTGGACTTAATCCTGACCAACAGAGAGGAACTGGACAATGGACTATAGGTGCTATACCCTTGGGAGAAAATGGCCATGTCATGTTGAAATTCAAGATACTCAATAGAAGAAAAGCTGATAGAGGTTAGCCATACACCTCAGACCACAAGAAGGCAGATTTTAATAAACTTAGGCAAAAGACTTGAAATCCTAAAGGATAAATCAGAGATGCTATGGATGAGGTATACTCTGATAATTAATTATATCATTGTGTCAAGATGCAAAGTGTGGCTAGAGGCTAGATGGTACTATGGTCTAGTGGTTTGCAGCTTGGTAAACATCTGCATCCAGAGTGCTTGTAAATGGTTTTACATCATCCTGGAGAAAAGTATCAAATGAAATCCTCCATTTTCAGGTCAGTGCTACTGTATTTAACAACTTTATATAGGACCTACAGGACAGAATGGAAGACCTGTTTATCCATTTTTTTAGGACACCATACTAGAGGGATTAGCTAAAACATTACCAGACAAGATCACAATTCAAAACAGCCTTAACAGGGTTGAACACAGTGCCAGTTCCAACAGGATGTATTCAGCCGTGACAAGCATAAGGTCCTGTAGCAGGGTGGGAAAAGTCAAATGCAGAGATTAAATAATGGAGAGATATAGTATCGGGGAAGGCTAGTTTGGTGGCACTGCATGTGAAAAGATCTAAGAGTACTAGTGGACCACCAGTTGAACATGAGCAAGCAGTGTGATATGGCACCTAAAAGGCCACTGCAGTCTTGGACTGCATTTAACGTAAGTATTGGATCCAGGTCACTGGAGATAATAATTCTGTTGTAGCTTCTGTTGGTTAGATTACATTTGGAGTATTGTATCCAGTTCTGAGTACCACACTTTAAAAGGATGTGGAGAAACTGGAACAGATTCAGGAGAGAGGATGATCAAGGATCTGGAAACCAACTTTTGTTAAGAACAGTTAAAGGACTTAGACGTGTTTAGCCTGCAAAAGGGGAGCTAAAAGGAATCATAATATAGGTCCTCAGATATCTAAAAAGGATGTCCCTGCAAGAACAGGCAGATTTGTTCTCTGTTTGAGAGCAGGATAAAGATCAACAGGTTGAATTTAAAATGAAGGAGATTCTGGCAGAATATTAGGAGGAATTTCTTGACTATGAGAGCTGTTAAACAGTAGAGTTACAACAGTGCTAGACTCCTCACTGGAAAGTGGGGCCTGAGGTCCTCCTGTCAGGAATGGCTTAGTGGATATCCACCCTAAGAGGAGATGGAGTAGCTGGCCTAGATGATCTCTTCCAACCCATGCATTCTAATTCTAGTGCTCTAACAGCACACACTGGTACTGGCCACTGTCACCACCTGATTGCAGAACCGAGAGAGGGAGAGGGAGGACACAGTGGACCAAGCCAACTTGGTTGTTATGCTGCTCTCCCCAACCTTCAGCCAGAAAGAACAGCAAAATAAAAGCGGGGTGGGGGGGGGAGAGATGGTAGTGGAGAAAATTCTGGGAGAATGGGGAGAAATCAATACCCATCACAATCGATTTGCAAGATTACCATGAAAATCATCCCCAGTCAACTGTTTTGGCATGTCTTTAAGCCTAACTTCTGGATGACTGAACTGATCCTGTGATAACTTTCCAGCATTTCATTTATAACAAGAACTGTCTAAACACGGTATTCCAAACTTGTAATCCACATTCCCCCCCAGCACCAGATTAATAATGAAGTCATGTCGTATTTGGAATATAAGGGTCATTTTAAGTAACTCATTTATAAGTATGCCCAATATTAAGGAGAGGAAATGAGAGGAGGGAGTGGGCAGGTGAAGGATGAACTATACACCATTGTTAATCTGCTCAGCTAATAAACCAAAACTGACATGAGTTCTCCTTACCAAACTTGCTTTCAAATGTCTCAAATGTAAGATCAATGGAATATACTCTAGATGACCATATAACACATGCAGACATTAGAAGTGCTAATTTCAATGTTGAGTTTCAGAAATGATTCCCTGCACAAACAGTAATGCAGCAGATGAAAACTCTTTTTGTGTTCAGCTACCCTTGTCAACTACCACAATTAATCTATAATTGCATATGCATAAATAAAATGAGACAGGGCTTCAAATGAATGTTCATTGTCTCTTGCGGGACTTTGATAATAGTGGATTTTAAAGTCAGGAAGAGAAGCTGTTTCTGTACAGCAGACCAAAGTGAGAAGCAAAGAATACAAAAGATATCTTGGACTGCTTAATAGAAAATCAGCAATTACACTACAATTCCCCTCTGCCCCATGGCTGTCATGCTTTGACTTAGACACATATTCCTCTCAATGAATGAGAAAATATTGTTGCATTGGAAGATGAATTCATAATACAAGCCCTCTTGTCTCACAAATGTTGTATAATATTGCACAAGCACTTATTATTGTTCTTCAGCAACTGGCAATTGTATTATCAAGCAACTCCAATGGGCATTTATTGTCAGAAAGGGGGTTTCTACCACATATCCGTAGTTATTAAAATCTAGTTGTGGTTCATTTTCCATCTGTCTAGATGATCAGCAAACAACTTCATAATTCAAAAAGCCAAATGAGTAAGGGAAGGAGAAAGTAAAAAAGACATCACATGACTTTCTACCACAGATTCTTGCTTGGTACTACAAGTGGGAAAATGGGGGATTGTGGGAATTCACAGTAACAGCATTACTTCATCTGCTGTTCGAAAGACAGACCATGATCCCATAGCAGCCCAGAAATAGGTCTCTGTTCTGTTCCAATGTCGCATCAGAAAAGGGAAGGAAGTTATGAGTTGCCCAATGCCATCCTGCCATTTCAGACCCACATGTTGCACATAGGAAACTCACCATCTGGAAATCTCCCAAGGAAACAATCTTGAGCTGAAGTTGCTCTTTTGTGGAGCATATTGCTTCCAACACCAATCTGATGGCAATTTTGAGGGACCTGAATGTTGTTGACAACCACTAAAGAGTAATGGCAGCTTTCTTCTCAACAAGGATTAGCTGGCATATGTTGTTAGTCACTTAAACAGGTGGAAGTTATATATGATATTTAAGAGAAAATTAAAGATCTGTAACCACTTCCCACCACCTCAATGCCCAGGATGAAGTCCTGTTGGTTGGTGCTGCTTGGATAAACATAGCAGCTCTCAGGGGACAGCTGAACTAAGAACATCAGCATCATTTTTGTATAATGGAAGATTTGGCGGAGTATTTAACCAATCAACTCTGGTTGGTTAAAGGCTCCACCAAACCTTCCATTATACAATCTAAAAGCCTGCAGATTTGCCAAGTGAGGGACTCTGGACCCTTTGGTCTCTCCTGCTTTGAACATATGTCTATCTAAGGGGAAGCAGTGTTTTGTAGGACAAAGAGATCACAGCAATGGAAGCAGCAGTGCCAGAATTGCCTGGGAAGGAGATATTGTTGGCTATAGAACAGAAAACCGTGCTACAGCTCATCTGGTAGATTTTGAGAAATGAGAGGGAATAAATACAGGGCGTGAAAGGGAAATGACCACCAATTAATTAGGTTGCTGTGATGGCCTGAGAGTGAATTTCCATGTTACTTCCATTTCCTCTCAGTTCATATTGACTGCCTGGGAAAAACTGGGAAAATGCCACAACAAATGGGTATGAAAGTCTGCTGGGAACATAAAATGGTAGGTAGGTGAGAACAATCAGAAACAGCATGATGCAATACCGGAAAGGCAGCATAGTGTAACCAGAAATTGCCTAGGAGTGTTCTTAATGATGACTTCGTAGCAGAAAACCCAGAGTCTGTCAGCCTTCAGGATTACTACTAAAAATCTTTCTGAAATATTTCACTGTTTATTAAGTTCTCATAAGTAGTACATCTTTTTGTATTTAATAATTAAATACTTTCATTTTGTAAGCATTCACAAAAGTTAATATTAATTGTATTCAGCTGTATGCCAGCAAGGGGAAATCCAATTATTATAACCAAGTTAATTTTATTTTTAAGCAGAGCACCAAAAGAGAGTGTTTAAAAAAAAAAAAATCAGATGTAATGGCTTGCCATATAAGTGTTTTGTTTTCATTTGCAGACAATACCTTTCAGGAAGTCAAAACCAGTTCGTCGAAGACCTAGTATGTAAAAAAATAAATAACTAAATTGGTGGTATATTGCTGAATATTGTTGCTGTGACAAGGGAGGAACATTTCCTCTGCTCATCTAAATGTCATAATTGTGCTTAAAACTTTCCTTACTTTGTGCTCTGTTTGTCCCTCAGAAGATACAGATTATCTGACTGAAGCATGCCCTAGAAATTATAACTGGCAAAATAAGACTAGTTTTCATTGATATTAGTAAGCTTATATCTGGTCTGTATTGAACACTACAGTTGTGCACACTTTAAAAATGATTCAGAGCACACGTTTTGGATCTCACACAAGGACAGCAACTCTCTTCTGTTAACTGAACATGAATATCTGAACCTGAAAAAAATGTTGTTGCTTTAATGAATTTAATCACTCAGGCAGCACATTTTTATTGTGACCCTTAAAGTAGTTGCATCCTTTCTCAGTTAGAAAAGCCTGAAAAAGAGCCGCTGTGCTTCTTCAAGATCCAAGCACATCTTCCAATCATTTTCAAGCTTCATACAACTGAAGCTCACATTTTGAATGTTCCTCCATAGAAAACTTACATATCTATAGATAAAATAGAGTGGGGAATTATTCTAGCCCAGCCATTTATAGCCGTTTAGATATATCCTCTCTCAAGGAGGAATAGACTTCAATGAGAAGGAAGAGTTTGATGAGACCCTCTTTGAGGAGCCAAAGCTAGCTCTGAGGGCAATCATGCAGCCTTGGACTTAGACACCATGGTTGCCAAGGCTGTGAGAGCATCTCGGTCTCCAGGTTGAGCACCAGAGAACAGGGAGATGAGCAGAATGCTTTGCATGGTACAACAGTGGGCTGTTGTTCCTAAGGGAACCAACAACTATAACAATTACAACTTGGGTGGAGACCATGAGTTTTAAGACTAGGAGACTTGGCCTAAGTTCATTCAAATGTTAAAACAACCTCTGTGATAGTTTGCTTTGTGCCCTGGATTTTGCTTTGATAAAGTATTTTGACTTGAGACAACACATTACTTTCCTGAGCTAGAAGGAAAGGATTGGTCCAGAAGTCAAACCTTAATCTTTCTATATACGGGTGGTCCTCAAGTTATGAAGGCAATTGGGACTGGAATTTCCATCGCTAAGTGATGCGGTTGTAAAGCACAATGTCACATGACCACATTGCTTACTGACAGCAATCCCAGAACTCCCCACTGCTGTCATTAACTGAATCCCATCATTTGTTAGCCAAGGACACATCCCAATCCAACCCATTCCCATCTTGGTCCCTCCCAGCCTCAAGCCTCAGTTCTTCCAAGATAAGGCACTGCCACTCCTTCAGCTCCCCTAACTGCCTATTCCTCTCCTATCTCTGCCCTTTTGGCCACCCTGCACCCTGCCTTGCAGGGCGGCAAGCAGCCCCAGAATCTCATGGCTCTGGGGCTCCTTGCCCCGCTGCAGCTCAGGGGCTTTTTGGCACACTGCAGCTCTGGGGCTGTGAGAAGCACCTGAGCCACAGTGCAAAGCTGCAGTCACCCTAGCCCAGCATCATGGCACAAAGCCACAGCTGCCCCAGGAAGCCCCAGCTGCCCCAGTGCAGCACCACAGCATGAAGCCCAAGCCTCCCCAGAAAACTGCAGGCATCCCAGCCTAGCACCGTGGTGCAAAGCCGCAGCCACCCTAGGAAGCCCCAGCTGCCCCAGCCCAGCACCACAGCGCAAAGCTACAGCCACCACAGGAAGCCCAAGCCACACTAGCCCAGCTCAGTGACCCTCGCTGCCCTGCACTCACCACCCCAGCTGACCTTCACTGTTTTCTTACTCCCACTGCTGATGAGGTATGCCCAGCCTGGCTCTTCACAAGGCAGCTGCTGGCCACATGAGACCTTCTTCCTGGGGTCTCATGAGGAAACTGCCATGCGCGACCACAGGAAGAAGGTCTTGTGCAGCCAACAGCTGCCTCATGAAGGGCCAGGCCGGGTGTGCTTTGTCAGCAGCAGGAGCAAGACAGCAGAAGTCAAGCTGGGAAGGATGGAATGCAGGGTGGCAGGGGCCTCAGAGCACAGAGGCCAAAAGAGATGGTGAGGAGTTAAGTGGGGGGAGAGTTGAAGTCCCCTGCGGTTGTAAGTGCAGGCAGGCTGCCAAGTACCCAAATTTTGATTACATGACTGTGGGGGTTGTGCAATGGCTGTAACTCCGAGGACTGGACATAAGTACCATTCGTTCAGCACCATCAGCTGTTCATCAACTTCGAACAGTCTCTGAATGAATGGTTGTAACTCAAGTACTACCTGTATGTTTTGATTCCTAGACCAGTCTTTAACCATATTTTTACTAATGCTTTGCTGCATCCCAAAGAGCAATCTTTGTTCTCATGGGGTTAAATCTGTTAGGCAGTAAAAGCAGAAGAGTCATTCTCTACAAATCTTCCAAATCCTTTACTGATTGCCTCAATGGAGTTTCCCCATTAGAAATCCAACTATACTTCTTCATGTTCAGTAACTGTCTAATGACCATGCCACAGCATACCTTGGGAAATCAGTTTGCTTACTCTAAAATTCATTAATGTGTTCTGAACCAAACTACTTTGGCTTATTTAAAGAACTCATACAACAAACATAAGTCTCACCATAACTATTTATTCTTGCTTTGCACAGAACCTAGCTCTTGATCTTTGCAGAATGTTTTTCCTCCTGGATTAAAATATGAACAGCATCCTGCTGGGAGAGTAGGAAGAGTCCATCCTTGTAAAAAGACACACATCAGATTATAATTCAAGAAGCATTATTTGAGACAAAGGGCTAGTTCCTGTATTGACTCAGGCAGTCCATTCCCATGCCAGGAGTAATTTAATTAGCCATAAATCATTCCTGCTGGGCAATGTCAAGTCTGATTCTGAATATATTGGGAGCTGGCAAATTATCTGTAGTCATTTTGTGTTGCCTCTTTGCAGTTTCTAAACTGTTCTAAATTGCCTGAATCCTTATTGGAAACAAATCTTATATTTCTAAATTCTGTCAGGGTATTTGCTGTGGTAGCTAACCTATTAGAAATATTTAATGTTACAATAGATCATCTTTCAATCTTCCTTTTTCTGCACCTGCTCAGAGGAACTGAGTACTGTAGCAGGTTTGGCAGCCACAGAAATCTGGTGCTGGCATTTGCCATAAACAAATGCAATTGATATTACTCCTGGCATTGAAGCCATGTGATATGAAGGTATCAGGTGGCATCTCTTCTGCAATTATTACTGGGAATAGAACCTATCTCCAAAATTCTATCCCTAGCCTGAGTAGTTGAAGAATCTTTTGATCTTCTTCCTGATGTCCCTACAAGAGCATTGCATATTATGTCATCACATCACGTCGCATCAGCTCAGCTCAGCTAGTGTAGCGGTCCTAAAGCAGTGTTTCTCAAGGACCTGTGAGGGTCCCCCAGGATCCTCCAAGGGGTCTGCACAATCAAAATGATTTGCTAGCCTACACTGAAAAATAATATAGTATTAAAATCCCATCAAACAATCATGAGAAGCAGTAGTGGCAGTGAATGAATCAATTTTAACTTTTAATATGGTAAATATTGATAAATATAACACATACAAACAAAAGCTCTTTTGGAGTCCTCTGTAATTTTTAAAAGTGAGAAGGGGTCCTGGAAGAAAAAAGTTTAAGAAACACTGATCTAAAGCAAGAAGGCGCACCTTGATGCTTTCTTTCTTGTACCAGAGGTACGGTATAGACCAGCTGATTTCTGTAGTATCCAATAACCATTTACTTCCAACGGTCTTTCAATATCAGTATTGCATTCATTTTCATGTCTGTAGTTCTTCATCCTGTTCCTCCTCCTTCACAACCTTCTAGAGGCTTCCAATATATTTTCAGCATTTTTACTCTATAGAGTAACTCTTCTTCTTCCCCCACCACCTTCAGCTTCTTAAAATAAAGGCAATAGAACTCTCTGGGAGTAAGTCACATTGAACTCAATGGGGCTTTCTCCCAGAGGAATGTCCCTAGAACTGTAGCCAAAATAAAAGAAGCAGATTCTTTGTCATGAGAAGCATTTAAGAATTACTCAGATGGAGAACCAAGAAAATGATTTTATACTTTTAACCATTACATCTACTATCATTTATTGCCTGGGTTGTCTTTAGATTTTCCCCCTTATGGACAGAGAACCTACTACAGTAAGTTAATGTGATATTGTGATGAAAAGAATGAAATAAATAAAAAATCCTTGCTTTGAATTTCACCATTGTTTAAATATTGTATATAGCATTAAATACACCTGCCTCAACCTTCCTCCAACCAAAACATTCCAATCCATCTTTTTATGTTGTTATAAGGATAATAGTAAGAAGATAAGCAAAGTTTCTCATTGGCAACTCTTGGCTCTTTTGCAATCTCTAGAAATGTCATTCTTCTCTTGCTCCCATGCTCCTCTCTTTTGGAGAGGAAAGCACGTGCTCGTATGAGTCTTCAGATCCATTAATAATTTAGTTGTCATTTCAGTGTACAGCTTGCCCATTTTCTTAAAGCGGGGCATGTGAATAATTTCTTTCAGATAGTTTTGCATGATAGTTTTGCTTAAACGAAGCTCTCACAGTTAATGACGCTTTTTCTTTTTCTCACCTTCCAGAAAGCGCTCTTGGGATAAGTCCTGTAAAATCTGAAAATTGGACCATGGTAACACCTGTACCACATGTAAGTGAGCAGTGAGCACAGAAGTGCCAGTTAGCAGTGGATGGCCACCACCTAAGGACAGATGATTACAAAGCACTTCTTGTTTCTGACTACCTTTACTGATGGATTCTACATATGCCTGGCGTTTCATGTTAGCCAATGGCTCTTCAGTAAATGGATGTTATGCCAACATCCTCTGATCCACCAGAGGTCACATGAGCTTTGCCCTTTATCTCTAGACAAGTGACAGGTGAATTTAAATTTCATCAACATTATTTTCTCATTACTTTCTAATATATATGACATTTGAGCTCTTATTAAAAGGAGACATGTGATAAGAAAGTATATATTAATGGGCACCCCTGACTATGTACAATTTTAAAATAGAAATGCATGAATAATTCAGTCTGTGACAACTTTATGTCTATTCACTAATGTCTGTTCTATCTGAGGTCTGCAAGAAAAAACTGTATAAAATATATATTTCCAAAATATTCTCCCTCAAAGGATGATTTTAAAATGCATTTTGATATATTTTTGAACGAGAATTGCATTACAATATTCAGAGAAGTATGAAAATTAGATATTAATCTGGGATTTATAGACAAGCTATGTAATTTCATATTTGAATTCACAAATAATTTCTCAAAGTTCCCTAAATTCAAGAGTGCAATGAAACCATTGTTTAACTAGTCATGGGAAATGTGTAAATTGGCATGTAATAAGTCTAAATATTGGGACTTCAGTTTTAATCACTCTGATAGTTACTGGTTTTCTTTACCTCTATGGTCTTCCCAGGATCAGGTCTGTCTTTCATAAACAAGACTATGTTTGAGCAAAAGTAATTTCTGCTGGATTTAAACATGCAAGACTGAATGAAGAAGATGATGCCTGTTTTTTTCCCCAAGAAATGTATATGCTGACTTGTTTCCATTCCGTTCCTCTCCTTCCCTGTGAAAGATGACCATAGGTTTAATTTCCCTACTGCATGATCCAGATAGCAGATCTGGGCCACAAAAAACTGCATGACCACTAGATGAGAACAAAGAGACTGTTTTTCTGTGTCTCTGCTGCCATTTGCATTTTTCCAGCATAGATCTGATGGCCTTATGCATCATGGCATTATATACTATATGTTTCCCTAATCTCCCAATACATTTTCAGCTCAAAGAAAAGCTTTGCTGTATTGTTGACTTATACCACCAACCTCTGTGCTGAAGCAGAAGAATGTATTGAGAAATCCCAAAGTCTAACATGGTCTTACTAATGGGTTCAGCTGAAGAAAATGGCTGCTTTTCTATGCCAATCCCCCACTAGTACAATTGGCACTACTGTATAGGCTTTGCTGGGGTCTAAATTGTATTTTCCTCACTCTTTCCTCTTCTGGAATTGATAGAAAGGATAGGGAAGGGAAGCCAGCTACTACTTATCACTCTAAGGGCTAAAGGAACACTGAGATGTGGACTTTCAGTTTGATGGACCAGAACACATCCCCTCCAGAGCCTACCCCTGGATAAGCAGGGATTAACACCAGACAAACAATCAAGCAGAAAATAATACCCTAATCAAGGAACTACCAAGGAGAAAACCACACCTCCACCAACAGTGGCAGGGCAAGCTACTGTATATAAACATGGAGCAAACCCCACACTCACTAACCTTGATGATGTTATCTAGTCAGGTAATGAAACGTCTGCAAATTCAGAGGGCACCAAGGACTCCACAGTTCAACCTGAGCTACATATATTTAACATATAACCTCCCTTTTTGGGGGTAAGGTGGTTAAGAAGGTGGTTACACAACAGCTTCAGAGCTAACCCTTAGATGAAGTGGATTATCTGGATCCTTTTCAGTCATGATTCAGAACTGTATAAGTCAGAAACAGCATTGGTCGCACTTTTAGATGATCTCTGGCATGGGCAGGATGGAGCATCCTTGCCCTACTTGACCTCTCGGCAGCTTTCGATACCATCAACCATGGTATCCTTCTAGATCGGCTAAGGGGACTGGGGGTGGGAGGCACAGTGGTGTGCTGCTTTGCATTCCAGTCAGTGATGATTGGGGAGGAGAGGTCCTGCCCTTGGCTCCTACTATGTGGGGTGCCACAGGGTTCGGTGCTCTCCCCTCTCCTATTTCATATCTACATGAGACAGCTGGGTGAGCTCATCTGTCGCCATGGGGTGAGTTATCATCAGTATGCTAATGATACCCAGCTGTACATCTCTGCCCCTGGGAAATTAAGTGATGCTATGGATGCCTTATCCCGATGTCTGGAGGCTGTGTGGGTCTGGATGGGGAACATCAGGCTTCAGCTGAAACCTGGCAAGACTGAGTGTCTTCTGGGACTATACCATCTTTGGTGCTGGATGGGGTGGCACTGCCACAGACAGACCTAGTGTGCAATTTGGGGGTCCTCCTAGACTCATGACTCTTGCTTGAAGAGCAGGTGGCAGTTGTGGCTAGCAGGGCCTTCGCACAACTTCATGTTGTGCACCAATTGCACCCTTCCTGAATCGGAAGGCTCTGCTGACACTCATTCGTGCCCTAGTCACCTCCAACTTGGACTACTGTAATGTGCTCTACATGGGGCAGCCCTTGAAGAGTATCTGGAAACTTCAACTGGTGCAGAATGCGGTGGCATGGGCAGTTATGTGTGCCCCTAGAAGAGCACATATTACATCTCTACTTCACAAGCTGCACTGGGTGCCAGTTTACTTCTGGGTCCACAGGCCTCCCTGCAGCCATTTACATTTATAGCTTAACAAAGTTTTCTGGTATCCAAAATTCTTCCTCAAGTATTCTTTGTCCTCCCCTTTCTACAGCTCCTATTCCAGAAGGAGGATTCAGGATATTTGTGTGAAATCCAGGCATAGTGGACATGTATGCTCTAGAATGTTTCTAACTGCATTTTGTTCTGTTCCCTTTATATGGTTTTTTGCTTTGTTGGCCATCTGTTCAGCTTCTCCCCTGGTCTGCAAACCCTCTTGGAGAACCATGGTCTGGATTGGGTTATTTGGTAGGATAACCAAGTCCTTCTATGGAAGTTTATGTGCATCAGTGGAGACATAAAGTCATCTCTGACCTGTTCCTTTCTAAGAAATCCGTAAGATTATTCAGTGTAGTATAGTTCTGAACTTTTTTTGAAAACAGCTTTTAAGATCAAGGAAAACTAAGCCAAGGAAGGGTGGCTTAGCCTTGGTGGAGCAAAAAGAAATTGCATTTTGTAATAAGGAATTCTTGCAGATGACCTAATGCCAATAGCTGTTGTTTATGCCAAGAAAAGTTTGAACGCCAATGTCTCAGCTGAAGGAAAGGATGACAGCAGAAGATAAGGCCAGACTATCAAAACAGATACATCCCGTGAGATGTTCTGTGCCGAAAGAAATAGCATAATATCTCTAAAATGTCCCACCTCAATAATATAGCTATTATGTTCATTAAATGAAACTCCCCAATGTCCATGAGGCGTAAGGTTGTGAATATATTAAAAACTGCTAATAGATTAATTATTTAGCCACTTGGGAATTACAGTATCTTTCATATCCACAAGAGAGATTGGTTTGCTATAGGTATCCCCTTTGTATTTGTTTGGGATGCGTTGCTATATGTTAGCAGTGGTAATCAGCTTTTGCTCATTGTTAATTAAAACTTTTTGTGGAACTGATTCTGCCCTATATGTATCTTTTGGTTCTGAGGTATCAATGTGAACAGAGCTAAGGGATACAGGTAGTCCTTGCTTAATGACCATTTGTTTAACGACAGTTCGAAATTGCAACGGGCTTGGAAAGGGTGCTTTATGGCCATAAAGCACTTCTGGCTGTTGTAAAACATTGCACCACACCCCCCCCCCCATGGTCACGTGGCCACATTTCGGGCACTTGGCAACCAACTTGCATTTACTACCTGTTGCCAAGCGCCCTGCAATCATGTGATCACCATTTGCAATCTTCTCTGTCGGCTTCCCCTTTGGAAGCCAGTAGGGAAGGTTGCAATCAGAGGGGAGGTGGCAGTGGGCAGTTACAGACCTCAAATCTTTGGGATTTGAGAACCCTGCCTTCACACTGCTGCAGGGTTTCCCCTCCTCTTTCAGCACTGGGCAGTTACAGATCTCAAATCTTCAGGTGCTCCATTCACTGCTGAGAGAGGGGAGGGGAAAGAGGACAGAGCGAAAGAGTTTGTCTGCTGAAGGATTTCAGCTCCACCCAGGCTTAACTACCCACAAGATCACTTAATGACTGCAACAGGGAGTGCCCAGATTGTAGTCATTGAGCGAAGCAGTCACGTGGGCATCTCATTTAATGACCACTTCACTCAACGACCAAGATTCCAGTCCCAGTTGTGGTTGTTAAGCAAGGATTACCTGTAATGCTTTTCCTCTGGCATAGTGAAGCATAGATTAATATAGTCCTGTACCTTTAACAGTATAATAGATTGATTTGCAAACATGAATTTATTATAGTGCCTGCCCTCTGGAACAAGGTTCCCCCCGAGATCCAGATGGCCCCCACTCTGCTTTCGTTCAGAGGAGCCGTGAAGACTTGGCTGTTCACCCAGGCCTTTGGAGAGGGAAAGTGAGGTCATTCACTTCATCGCACTTGCCATCTTTTATCTTTATCTTTTATCTTTTATTGATTAGACTGTATTTTATTTGATTGTTATGAGTTGCCCAAAGTCATTGAGAGTCAGGTGGCATACAAATTTAATCAATTATTAGCATTACCTCTTTACCTATTAATTTCTGTAGCTAAAGCAGAAATTAAAGCAGGCAAAGTTAGGGTTTTTTCTTAGTTAATAGCTTTTCATAGGGCTGGCAAAGTCACCTGATTTTCTCCTTTCCCACAAACCAATTTTCCCATGGAAATTTGTAAAACACTGAGGTATTACTACCCCCCTCCCTGTTTATTTATTTATTTAGATTTATAAGGCCACCTAACTCAACACAAACTCTGTTGATCTGCTAAATGACCCACACTAAATGATGATTAGAAAGATGAAAAATGAAAGGTTTTATACATTTTAGCAAACAGGAAAAATATTTCTATTGACTCTTTACAAGAGATTAAGTCTGTCTCTTGTTTTATCACACATATATTTCTTAAATAACCTATTCTAACTACATTCAACTTGCTTTTATGTTTCTCCTGACATTTTTCCCAGCTTTTATTTTCATATACAGTAAGAAAGTGAGGAAAAGAATTTTCTTACACACAGCTATTTTTGTTTCTTTCAAAAATATTCATTCCTCACAATGAACCTTGTACTACCCCCTACTTTTCTACCAGCATTTGCATGACTTATTTTTCCCATTCATTTCCTCAGCTTTAGTAAACATTCTGCTATTTTTCACAAATTCATATATTTGCTTTATGTTGTTGTCATTAGGTGTAAATTTCAATCATTCACTTCATTTCACCGGCCAGACACAAGTTTGATCTTTGATACAGTCTTTTCCAGGCCCATACAATCTACCTAATATTCACTGCAAATTATTTGGGTTCTCATGCATATTCCTGTCCCCAACCACCTCTTCATATATTTATTTATCTCTAAACAATTAAACAGCTAAAGGGCCATCACTTGTTGTCTTGCCCAGTCCTGAACCATTTACTAAGCATTCCGTTTATTCTCACGCACGCTTCACTTCCATCATGTACAGCTCTTATCACGTTCAGTAACCAACCTTCAACACCATATTTGTGCAAAACACTCCATAATTCAAGTCTATTCTCTTTATCACCACTTTCTCTAAATCAACAAACATACAGTAAACTTTCTCACATTTATATATTGCTCAATATCCTGTTGGAGAACAAAAACCCATCTGCTTATACCTGGCCCAGCATAAACCCTCACTACCCAAAGTACCTGTGCCACTCCACTCTGGACCATCTGTAGCTTCTGAATAGTCTTCAAGGGCAGCCCCATGTAAAGCACATTGTAATTATCCAAATGGGAGTTGGCCAAAGCATGAATGACAGTGAATAAGACCTCACAGTCTAGGAACAGGGGTTCTTGGTGCACAAGATGGATTTATGCCCTCCTAACTATAGCTGCCACCTGTTCAAACAGGAGCCAAGAGTCTAGGAGGACCCCAAGATGTGTACCAGTCATATTTGAAGAAGTGCTACCCTATCTAGAATCAAAGATGCTAAGTCCCCAGATCCAGGAAGTTCCAAAAGCCAGAGTCACTCAGTCTTGCTAGGGTTGAGCCTGTGTCTGTTCTTCCCCATCCAGGCCCTTATAACCTCCAGACACTGTAAAGGTACATTGATGGCATCACTTGGTTGGCCCACAGTACAGATATATAATTAGGTATTATTACTATAGTGCTAATTACCCGATCCTGTGCTTTCATATGACATCACCCAGCAGCCACATTATAGATATTAAATAAGAGTGGAGAGAGAATAGAGCTCCAAGGTATACCACAAAGTAGAGGTTTGGGCCTAGACCTCTCCCCTCCTATCAACCCCAACTGGAAAGATCTGAGAGAAGAATTATTGCAATACTGACCTTTCCATTTTCAACTCCCTGTCAGTTTAGAAGGATATAGTTACTGGCATTGAAGTGCCATCTCAGGGCTATACTCAGGTCTGAACATGTAGAGAGTAAGGGTGATGACCTGGACAGAAGTATGCAAGAAGTGGAGGGGAGATAGCACAATTAGACTTGCAAGACTGATATCAACCCCACTAGATAGACCAGACCAGAAAATCAACTCCACAGGAAGACTAGAACTATACTTTATTGATATAGGCTATAATAACAGAATCTTGCAAGTCTTCCCTCCTTCTTATACCCCAGTGAATTAGGGAGGCATTTGCTTGAGTGTCAGCACTTTAAGGTAGACCAGATTAGGAAACCAAAGTCATGTAGAACAATGCTACTTTTATTGTAAATATATAGTGACAAAATCTTGCGAGTCTGAATGTGCCCCCCCCCCTTTTATCTTTATGAAAACTAGGAAGGGTCTCCCTTGGGTACAAGGTTAGAATGAAATTCAGACATTTCAAGGGAGCACCCAGTGTATGCGGAAAAAAGATTTTTTATGATAAATAAATAAGTTTATGATAAGTAAGTTTTCATCTCAGTTTTAGATTAAAAACATGTTGCAAAAAAGTAGTTTCAAAATTCCCCATACAGTACTTTCCTTGTGCTTGGTCTGGACAGTAGTTATAAACAAGAGATAGTACAAGCTCTTCAGGGCAGCATTTTGGCCTTGCACCTGATACTAAGAAGGTCACATATTTTTGAAGTGCCTGGAAACAGGATGAAAATTAAATCTTCATTATTTATTTAAATGGATCATTGTTGAGTTTTAAATTCAATCTTGCATTAGATCCAAGATGGTTTGTTTTTATCATGTTTGTTGTAAAGCTGAAGCAATTCTGAAATACACAAGGGTGAATGTTTAGTTCACACTCCATCAATGTTTTGCTCTATAGTGTCACTAGATTGCTGGCTTAGCAACATAACAAAGTCAGGGCCATAATTCAGCACATTTTTAAATGTATTGGATGTTTCATGTTCTGTTTTCCTTCTTGTTTTGCCTCCTTTCCCCTTCCTGATGGATGATATTGGCCTGGAGTACATTCATTAAAGAGAGGGAGAGAGGGTGAAATACTTGGTTCTTGGCATTTTCCACTGTAATTCTGTGATTTGTTCAATATCTCTGCAAAGCTAGAAAGTGAAGGGTACTTTTTTAAAAAGCTGAATGTAGAGTTCAAATCCTTAGTTGCATTGTTTAGTTAAAACTTAAATGGTTATGCTGCATCCTTCTCTTTGTAGCTTAATGCTGATGTTTGAAAGACTTAGATCAACCTGGCAGATTCATCTTATTTGTATGCTGATTCTAAAGGAGTCCAGTGGTGTTGAGCCCTGTGCAAAGTTATATGTTATTATCCTGTTATATGATAGGAGAGTGAAAAATTAATTTTTGTTCTAGCTAGTGAAGAAGCACTGACTTCTGGCCTACTAGCCCTGAAACACTCAGCCAGAAAGCTTTTGTGTATGGAAGACAGAAAATAACTAGTTCTTTCCCTTCCAGAAAGAAAGACCACTATGAAACTGTTTATTGGCTCCTCTGTTTTGCCATTCTTTTGCCAACAGCAGCCAGCCACTTGCTAAAAAACATTACAAATAACTTGGATTGACAGTTCTGGGCAAGGTTATGGCTTCTAGCTGATGGATGGAGAAGGACAAAAATACATTCTTTGTCTCAGTAAGAAAAAGCAGACTGAAGTTGGTTCCACTGAAATAAAGGGAACAAGTTAACCATGATTTAAAAGGCATTTCTTTTAATGGGAAGAACATATAATATTGTAGGCTGGATGTAATCCTATAACTCTGCTATGAGAAGGAAGCCACCACATGGGAGTTTTCAGATATCACGGCTACTCAGAAATAAGTATACTGTATTGGGGCTTAAATGAATACCAGATTCAAATATGTTGATACAACTAGAGAATTGATGTTGAGTACTTCATTTATTATATATTTGCCTGTAACACAGCCAATCAAAACATTCAGAATCCTGCTGAGAATGGCCAACTTGAGGCATGAAATGCAGAAAACTGCACTGTTCACCAACACTGCAGACTTTCTTCCCATTGGATTCTGGATGAATACACTCAGATTCTCTTGCATTACCAGCATACATCCAATTTAGTTATATGCAACCTGGCTTAAAATAAACTAAATGTTTAGTTGATTTGAGCTTAGGTCCCTCTGATCTTAATCAAACATAATGACTAGCACATGACACAGGAATAGGAGATATAAATCAAACTAAATGAATTGTATGATATCATAGATGTGTCTACAGTTAGCCATATTACGCCAAAAAGAAATGTAGTGATGGTTATGAGTTGGGCTATAGCAATGAAGATAGAATGGAATCAAACTGAAGAGAACTCTGTCTGACTTCAAATAGACGAGCTTGCATGCGCAACTGCTTCTCCATTCAGAGAAGTGATCAAGTTCCAGCATGTAGAAAACAACCATGTTCAAGGAAAAGGCTAGAACGGAATTGTGAAGTGTCCTTTCAAGTGAGATTTATCACATAAGTGAGAACAAGACCTCAATCTTGAGACAAGTCCATGAGTTATCAGAACATTCAGTCTGCTAGTTACCATTGTACCATCACCATAATACAAAAAAAATTACCTTGGCCTATCTTGCCCCTCCCTCTCAGTTATCATGAGAATAGTCTACAAGCCATATACAGAAGGTGTAGGAGACAAGACTCTTTTTCCTGGTTCAAAGCAAAAAGCCAGAAGGCGGCCTGCCATTTTTACAGTCAGCTGGCTGCTGCCCCGCTCTAACATGACAAATTGGCATCCCCAGTGTGGCAGCAAAGTAATCAGACTGTGACAAATGGTTTACTTAGAGCAATTTGTTTTCATTTTACTGGAAATTTCCGCAGTCTTAACAAAAGGATTTTCTTTTCCTTTCTTTAAATGGTGTTTGAACTGCTAAAAAGAAAAGAAAAGAAAATGAATGTCTAGGCCTTGGAGTTATTTTATTTTTGGTAGCCTTGCAAATAAACTGCTATCTATGAAGAAATATTTATAGTTCAAAGGTTAAAGGACTAAGTCATATTTTAGCAATTTGCATGGGCCCACAAATACTTTAGGCTTAGTCTGCTTTGAGGGATGCAGATCAATATTTAAAGTTCTTAAAGTAAGATTTCAAGCATGCAAAACTTGCCTGATGCTCACTGGTGAATTCAGTTGCAGTGACTGTTCAATACCTCACAACCTCCTGATCACAAAGAGGTATGGATAGAGAGTTGGGAATTTCCTTTGTATCCCCAGTTTGTTCTCACTCACCTGGTCTGCCTGTGAGATGTTGCCAATCTGTACACCACCAGAGTCACCTTTGGTGAGATGGGTGGCCATATAGATTCAATTAATAAATAAATAAAAATAAAATAAATCTCAGGGTGCTTTTTCCTGTCTTTGCTCTCTCTGACTCTTTGTCTGATCCTATATACTATAGCTAGATAAGAGCTAATCTAGTGGATTTCTCAAGACCAAACTATTATTGTAGGATGCTGTTTACACTTGACATCTTATCAAAGTTTTTTTTTCTGAATGGTGAATATTCAGAAGTCAAATGGGTAACATGAAGTATAACTGGGTTATCTGCCTTCCCCCTCTTTCAATTCTCCCCTTACCTATCATCATCTAAATCATATTACACTTTCAAGAATAATTAAAATCTCAACCTCCAGCTGCCTCAGTTAGCTATTTATTTTGAGTATTGCCTTCAAATTCACAATAGGTGGTAGCATTTAACTGACCTTGATGATCTCTGAAAAGCTAAGCATAATGGGATGTGATTAGTATTCGTCTGGGAGATCACTAGAATATGCCAATGCTTTAGGCTAGTCAGGGAAGTTCAACAACATCCTAAAAGAAACCATGGCAAACTACTTCTGCACTGGTGCCAAGAAACCTACATGGATATTTCCATGTAGTCAAGCCTTACTTGAGGGTATCTTCTTGCACTTGTATCTCTTGAATGAACATATTAGGAAGCTTGAGATAAAACATTTATCACTGAAGATATCTGTCCTCTGCACTTTATTCCTAGGGTGAACATTGATTTTTACTGCCTTTATTAAAATCCCAAAGATTACACTTTGTGAGTAGAAGGCAAGTCACAGATACTGTATATCCCACCTTCTACTGAAGAATCCACCTCTAAGGTCAGTTTTCTGCAGAAACCAGGAGGCAGTCAGCAGTGCTGGAAGACTTGAAGAACCTCTTCATAAGCACATCCTCTAGATTCAGATATATATTTATCAGTTTTAATGACAAAGAGTACATACACACACAAACTTCTTCTCAAAGTAGGATTCTTCTCTTTGAAAAAGATATGTACATGACTATCAATCTTCCTTAATCTTTCCCCTTAGCAACCTAAACTTAAAATGACATTTTTTGCACTTGTAGGGATAATTAGGCCCATATGCCCCCCTTTCCTTTTTTTTGGTGCCTTTGGATCCATGTCAACTCCTGGTGACTGCCTGGACAAGTCCCTGCAGTTTTCTTGGCAAGGTTTTTCAGAAGTGGTTTGCCCTTGCCTGCTTCTTCCTAGGGCTGAGAGAGAATGACTGGCCCAAGGTCACCCAGCTGGCTTCATGCCTAAGGCAGGACTAGAACTCACAGTCTCCCAGTTTCTAGCCTGATGCCTTCCCCACTACACCACACTGGCTCTTCACTTTTTCTTTACATATTTTTAATTAGAGTTTGGTAGTTCTTTTTTCCCCCCCTATATACTGTATATTGAAAAATGTCATCATATCAACTTTTAAATGATTGAAAGATTGCTGAATAGATTGGCTTGTTGGCCTTGTGTATGATAATGCTTGTGTTATTGGCTAATTCAACAAAATGAGTTAACAGAGGCCATTATTGAAAGAAGAGTTTCTAATATATTAGCAAATGTGATAATGTAAGAAAAAATTACTGGTACTAATTTGACCTCCAGAAAAACATTTAAGAGTATGTGTGGCTCATGCTTACACTGAATAATTTATCAGCAGATTAAATCTGAGTTTTTTCCCCATAATGTACTGGTGGTTTGTAGCTGGGGATGTTTTATTGACTACGCGTCTCTATTAATCTGATTAATGTAGGCTGTTACAATTGTTGGCATTCAACTAAGTGTCTCAAATAGGTAAATAAAGTTAGATTTACAACTTTATAGCAAGATATTCACAGTTATATAAGACTATACAGGTAGATTATTTATTGAAGCTTAAATCCTTATAATATTACAAGGGAGGAAGGGAGGGAATTTTTATTTTGTAATCCAGAGCTGTAGGGAAAGGAAAATGTCCAAGGTCCTTGCCATGCTCCTTCAAGCTGTCAACAATCAGACCTCCCATTCATTACATTCCCTACCTCAGCTCTTCCAAAAATAATAATCTTTTTACTCAGAAATAACACAGTATTTCCCAGTAAATTATATCAGTTGTCTACAGTTACTCATTCTTTTAAATGCATTCAGAGATTGAACTTTAACCTTTAAAAATCACATCCTAAAGTCTTTCTTCATTTTTAAATTTAATAGAGAGGATTATGGATTTTTTAAAATAACATACTATAGCAAAACAATTGTTTTCCATTTATCAAACCAAGTATACCCCATGGGAGAATGTAGAAGGAACTACAAAGTATGTTGGCATTTCTCTTTCTATTCTCATTGCTTCAGCTTTATCAAAAGAAAGACCATATTTGGTTGAATGACCTTAAGTGGAAGAAAGCATTGGTTTTGGTGCTTCTTGACTGTAGCTTTGCCATCTGCCATGTCACTTGAAGCGTAGACCCAAGAGCTTGGAAATGCACAGCTCCAGCAGATGCCTTCAGGAACAGAGCCTGACTGGGAGTGGAGACAGCTGGACTCTCCCAAACTCACCACAAATTAACAAAGACAAGATCTGAGTTCCTCCCATTTTGTACAGTGGTGCTTGCTTTTAATCCGTGTACTAGAGCTACAAAATGTAGGGATGGTATCAAGAGTCAATTCTTCCTGCCAAAGAAAGAGAGGGGACTCTGGGACCTAGTATGAGAGCTTTGGGAGAGGGGGTGGAGAATGTAATTTGAGGTTGATTAAGCTGGTGAGTTTGAAATTTTGTTCTCCTTTGATGTGGGTTGTTGTGAGCAACTAACATTTGTCTCTGAGCCTGGGCTTTGAGAAGTATTTTCAGTTTGACAGGTGGCTTAGGAATGGAGCCTAATACAAGGTGTAGGCAATAGCTGAAATTCTGGAACCCAACATTTGCCATGGATTAATCCAGGATAGAGCTATGATGGTTTGCTGAGAAGGAGGGTAATATCTTGTTGATGAAGAGAAAGAGGGCTTCTGTACTTTTTCTTCTTTACAGTTCCATCATCTGGCCTTTTGCTGGAGCCCTGTAGATGTACATGACAACAGCTTGAGGGAGAAAGACACCCTAAAATTTAACTGGGCATCAGCTCAGTTGAATCTAAGTTATTTGCTAATCTTTTAGATCCTAAAACCCAGTGGAGGTCCACACATATGAGTTCAGCATTGGCTTCAAAGCTGCCTTCAGGCGATTGAGAGCAATAATTATTTCCATTTTGTTCCCAATTTTTAGCTTAGATGTCCCTGTAATCCCCAAAGGACATATACTCCAATTGTCACTGAGGACGATCTGAAAGCTGTGGAGATGCACAAAACAGACATTCACTTCCAAACGCAAACTTCGGTGAGTTGGCTCTGATATTGTGTGTAACTACATGAAAATCCAGGAATCTGCATGAAACATAAGGCTTGGCAATGCTCTTGGCTAAAAGTTAACATCAAAAGTACTCACCATACAGGATCTTTGGTCATTCTGTGGAATGAAAAATTATTTCTACACAAATTCCAATCCTTTTTAATGGACTATTCCACTCTTTCAACTAAATTTTAACAAAGTAATCATGTTAAAATTTAGTACATAGTAAACCTTTTTACCAGAATAATAGTGCAGTCCTATGCATATCTACTCAGAAGTAAGCCACACTGAGTCTAACGAGACATATTTGGCGCAAGGGAGCATATAATCACAATTAGGTTCTCTACTCATTTTGTATTACTACCTATAGGAATGAAGATTTCTGAGTTTCATTTTAGCTCAGCATTTTGAGCTCCTCAAGTGCTGTAAGACTAATTCAGGTTGAAATTGATTATGTTTAGGAAAGGTTTAACAGAAGGCCATTCCTATGCTACTGATGTAACTTTTTATTTGCTGCAAAATAATGCACTCATTTGATTTTCCTGAATATGCCATACAGCAAAAACCAAGACAGAGACTGCAATTCAAAGTGGTTCCCCAAATGCTTTTTAATTCAATTTTATTACCTATAATCATAGTAACCCAGCGTAGCTCTGTAAGGAAAATGTAGCTCTGCTGAAACACAGGAGCTGGTCCTGGTCCTGAGTCTGACAGCTGACTCCTCCAGCTCTTCATGGAAGGAGAATCCCTGGCACTTCCCATAGAATTTATCCTCATCAGGTTTGGTGCCATACCTTCCACCAACAGGGGGGCTCTAAGGGGCTATTTCCCTACCTCCTCTCACTGTGAATTTTTACAGCTTTTAATTACTCATATTGTTAAGAAACAGCAGATGATTAGCACAACAAAATAGGTTCAAGAGGAACTATAAACACTAAGCTACTGAGGTGCTATATATTGGTGCTAAAGGCCAGCCTATACTAAATCAAACCAACCCTCCCCCAATACCCCTTGCAAACACACTCACACAAATTTGTCTAGGAAATTTTCATGGGTCAGTCTTTGTTTGTTTTTGTATTTTTTAACCAGAATGATGTCATTTGTCCTGTGAAATTCCAACAGCAAGTTTTAGACAGATCTGTTGAATGGTTTGGAGCAAAGGAGGGAATGGGGACAAAATATAATGATGCCCCTTCTAAAATATGGTACAGCTGATGCTATGGGACTGAAGTCAGGAGGAGGTCTAAAAAATTAATTAATTGGCCTTTTCCAAAACAGAAAAGAGCTGTTAAGTAATTCAGCTGGTGAAAATAGCTTGCAAAACATTATACTGCAACTGCTAAAGATGAAAGACTAGAACACAATGTAGTAAAGTGAATGACCTTTAGCCAGTTCCAATCCAGAATCACTAAAACCCCAATGCTGATAATTTGAGAGATGATAATATTTAGTGAAACTATTGCCAGAATACATTCTTAAACTGAACTGAATAGTCAGGAAAGGTTAATCAGAGAAGAGAGATGTAGTCAACTGACGCCCCCCCCCCCGCCCAAAAACATTTAGCCAATTCTTTAATTCCTCTGTTAAACTGTTGGCTTTATTCAACTGTTTTTGATTATCTGGAAGGTTTATTTTAGAGCCTTAAAGAACGCCTTGACATGTCTTAGTTTGATCTCTGAATAGTCCTGTGTTATGGCTCACCAAGCTATTTTGACAACATGCTTGAATAATGAATATAGGGCATTATTACTCTAAAAAAAATATTATTTTTTCAATAAGTTGTAGCAGTTATATCAGCTTTGTGCTAAGAAGCATAAAATGTATCTCCTAATAAATAAAAGAGGAGAAAGGGTTATTTCTGTACAATTAGCTGAATGATGAATACAATCAGCATTTATGCTGTGTGTGCTCTTGGTGAGGGGCAAAAATCAAAATGAAAGATTGGGATTAATAAACTCCAACCTTTTCTTTGCATCATTAAATATCAATCTTTGCAGTCTTTAAAGGCACCTAGTGATCTGTAAAATAGTGACATTTGAAGCTGGGGAGGGATGAAAATTGTATGGCATTTGGCAGACTTGTTAAACATACTTTAGTTAATATTGGTTTATGTAAAATCTGCTGAAAGTAGCAGCTTAGGTAAGGTATGCATTCAAAAACTGGAATTTCACAAAGTACTAGCAGATTGGGCACTTACACTCTACAACTACAACTACAAAAAAACCAAAAGAAACAAACAAAAAAGTATGGAACAATATAAAGAAAAGTAGTTGTAAAAACTACATTAAAAAAAACAAAATTTGAAATATATTTATTAAAACGTCATTTATTATTTCTTCATTTTAGTAAACTTGCTATGCCATTGACTATTGAAATCTCCCAATACAATAAGACATGAAATAAAAAATTTAAAGCCCAGATATTACAAACAATTAAACCAGCACTGCAAGGCCTATTTTGAAAGTTGGCTTTTATGGTCTTTTAAAAAGTCATTGAAGAAGATGGGCTCCTAACCTCAGCATATATATATATTCCAAAGAATTACAGTGGTTCCAGAGAAATAGGGATGGAGGGTAAGGATAATTTATTTATTAGATTTATATCCTGCCTTTATTTTGTACAACTCAGTGTGGTGCACATAATGCTTATTCCTCCTATTTTCCCACAACAACATGAAACAACCCTGTGAGGTGGGTCAGCCTGAGAGAGAGTGACTGGCCCAAGGTCACCCAGCTAACTTTCATGCCTAAGGAAGGACTAGAACTCACCATCTCCTAATTTCTAGTCCAGCAGCTTAACTACTACACCAAATTGGCTCTCTCAAGTGGCCCAGTCTTAAGCCATATTCTGTAGGTTTTAAAGATAATAACCAGAGGCTTCTATTTTACCCAAAAACAAATTAGCAGTTACTTCAAACCGAATAATGTGTGTGTAATGTGGTCCATGTTAGTTCTTACAGATACCAACTTAGTTGCTAAATTCTGCATCAGCTGAAGTTTCTGGAATAGACACATAGACATTCCTAGGTCCAGTGTATTACAGTAGTCAGGTCTGAAGGTCACCACTGTGTTTTCCACAACTTTAGAATCACTTTCTTCCTGGAAGAGATGTATTTGGCATATCAAGTGAAGTTGATGGAAATCATTCCTAGCCATCGATTAATTCTGGAAAAACAGAGATTTTAATCCAGAAGCACCCACAAACTGTGTACTGGATCCTTCTGGGACAATGTGATTCCATGTCTTTGGATATAACAAGTTGAAATTAATCCAGTCTAACACTAGAAGAAATGTTACCAACATGTTCATGATGGACTCCATATAAGTGGCATCTTTCAGACTGGACCAGATGTGAGAAATATTATCTGCAAAAACCTCATTAAAATATCACAAGTCTCTGAAGATTTTAAAATTGAACTCTGGGAGGAGAAAGCAGTGGCACAAGTCCAAGTCAGCCTCCTCTGTCTGAAGCAATTCAGCCAGCCATGAACTTACAGATGCAATACACATGGGAGAAATTGTGAGGGTTTTGTGGCACATATCACCATAGCATTGGTCTTTAGATGGACTTTATGCTACACCTGGTCAGATTCAGGTTGAGTCTTTCTTCACCTGTGTTCTAACTTTCTACATTGCCACTTCAGCTCCAGTGATTCCTTTCTACACCATCTTTGAAATAGGTGTAGAAGGGGGCTTAGGAGTAATGGGGCTGATTGCTCTAGCAGGTTCCATATTCCAGAGCATTGATATTATCCCAACCACTATTTATCCTAATAGTCCCCCTGAAATGAAATGTGGATCTTTTTATGTTATGAGATGTGTCCACTAATCCAACTGTCTCCAGTTGGTGGTCCTTCTACAACAACAGGATGTTTTAAGGAAACCCAATCAATGGAATATCTCCATGACTAGAACAAAAGGTCAAATCAAGCATGTGACCTGCAACTATGCATTTGTCCACACTTGTGATAGCTGTGAAGTCTTGAGCTGCTTAGGCAAACCTGGTCTAAAGTGGATCCTGCAATCACCCAGTACCATGAATTTGAGGGACCCTTTCACTGAGAGCAGCTCCACCAGCTCAGTCAGTTAGGTGGCCACTAACAGAATCCTCAATCTCTCCCTACTCTCAAGATGGAATGTAAAGAGATTCTCGTGGGTGACAGCCACATCAACTCCACATTGACTCCTCTCTCTGACACAGAAACAGGGCCCATTCAAGCCAACCCAACCACTCCCTGTTAAAAAAAAAAAACCCTCAGCTTCCTTATTTGCAATTAAATTGTGAATGATCTCTGCATTTTTACACTGCCCTAGCATTACAAAAGAAACAAGGCTAGATTGTTTGGGAGTGATGGACTAGAACCACTCCCAAGAGCTGAGAGCTGAGAAAACTTTATACGGCTGTCCAGAGCCATGTATGTGAGATGGGCAGCTGTATAAATTGAATACATACATACATACATACATACATACATACATACATACATACATACATACACAGGGGGAAATACATTCTAATCACCTGTCTTCCATAACTGTTTGCTGGCCTGCCAACTCCAGGTCTTCTGCTATCAAAACTAAACCACTGCCCAGTTTGAGAGACAAAGACTCTGCTCTCCCTGTGCTGAACAGACACAACCTAACACAAATAGGCAAATCAAGTCCTTAAAAAATAATTTCTTTCAAAATATATAGGAAATCCCTTAATCCAGAATCACAGTAGGAGGGCTGTCAGGAGCATCCAGTAAGCAGATGGGCTGTATCCTCTAAAGGACAACCAGCTCCTCCACCCAGCCACCACTTCACCCCCCTCCATCTCTCATAAGAAGCCAGGTGGCCAATTCCCAAGTTGCCCCTCTGTTTCACCAGGAAAAACCCCAATGTTTTTGTCACCCAGACACCCAGACACAACCCCATTTGGGGCATGGTCTTCATACCTGCGTCGCTTCCAAGGGAGTTACTATTTTTAGGGCAGCTGCCACCAGGAGAATTGCTCTCCGTTCTGGCCAGCCTTGATTTTGTATCATCAGACTGAAACAACAAAAACAAAACAAAGCCATAATTTCAATATTACAGTTTTAACATAAAAGTGCTGAAATTTTGCTTTGGAATTTCAGCATTGAGGAATAAACAAATAACAATCTAGCCTTTAAATATTCCATTGGAAGCATGTTTTGGTAAATTTAATGGGTCTCACTTCCTGGTTTTTGATCACATTGATAAATATTACAAGATTATTATTTGTAAGGATCTGCTTGTCAAATAAATTTCCCTGTATGAAAGAGCATCTTTAATTAAGGTCATTGAAATGTAATCTCCTAGCAGGCATTAATTTGTTTGGAGAAGGTGGAATCAAGAATTATTTCCACATATCCATTACAGCCATAGGAGTCTTAGTGTGCTCTTCTTCAGTTTAATACTTGAGGATCAGTAAGGCATAGCATAGGCCCCTCCTTTCCAAAAGCTGCCTTTGCAGCCTTGATTGGCTTATACAGGTGCACACCAAATGCCCAGAAGCTTTCTTTAGCTCTTGCGAGCCCTGGTCAAGGCTGCAAAGGAACACGAAGCACCTCCACAAAGCCAATCGTGCAGCCTCTTTGCTTCACTAAGGAAAATCAAAGCCTCCTCTCCCTGGTCTATGATTTGTTAAGATAAACATTTATAAGCATAAAAATATTATCTCACCTTTTCAAAACTGAAAGCTCTGAACTTTGTTATATTACATTTCCTTTCAGGATGCAAGGAAATGACCTTCATAGCTCACTTGAGGTTCCAGCTTTTATGGTCCATTCCCTTGTTAGCGATGATAAACTGCTTTACATTCTACTTCAGACTGATGTAGACTATTTACATAATGCCAAATATATTTAAAAAATGAAAAAGGTCAGCCGGAGACTCTCTGTGTTTTATTAAAAAGGACCTATAATAACTAGTTCAAATCATTTAAAAGATTATATATATCTTCATGATAAATAACATGTGTTTTTTTTTAAAGAGTACTTACACATATTGAACTGAAGTCATTCAAGATATTATTACAGTATGTATCAAGATTACCAGATATTCAGCAACAGATAAAGCTGATAGATAGACCCAATCTAAGACTGCCTGACTCTGCAGCCTGAGGTCTGAAACCTTCCTCCTGAAGGAACTGCTTAAATCCCCTTGGTTGCAGGGAACAGCACTCAGGAGAAAGAAAGTGCCAGAGTAGGAGGGAAAGCCAATGTGACCTGCCCTCACTCCCTGTGCTTCACTGGACCAGGCCATTCAGTGAGGAATGTTGGGTTCCGAGGGCCACTGAGTCGTGTGCCTTTTCAAGAACCATTCATTTTAAATGCGCTACATATTCCAGAGGGGTCTAAGTCCTATCTGTCCAAAACGGAGTTTTGAGATGTCTCAATGTATTTGCTCTGCACAACATTCTATGAGGGCCACTTTGGAATTAATCTTTATTTTCAGGCATGAAGCAGAAAATAATGAAACATAATTGTGCAGTTTAGAGTGTGTTTTTAAATATTTCTTGCTACATTAAAACAGCAGGTTTTTTACTCTTATTTGGGAGCAAGTCCTTTGGATTTTGCTGGATCTTTCTTCTAAGAATTTATATATAGGATTGCACCTAAAAGCTATATATACAAACCAAAGAGCATTACTGCTGCATGTTTTGCTACTGCATAGTTAATTTTGGGTCTACTTATATTGACTTCTACTGGTAGCTCCAACAAAAGAAATTTAAAACCTTTGTTTCTTCATTCTTGGTTGTGAAAAGTGGCCATCATTAACTTAATTTTGGTAATAGTGCCTATAAAATTAATTGCTAATACAGCCATCAAAAATACAAGGCTGAACCACCACCAGTATCTCCTGTCCATCCAGAAGAAAAGGGAATGACTCATATGATCATAGGCTGTCACTTATCTGGCATGACTTTAACAACATTTTGACAATAGATTAAGCTATACCTAGACCCAAAAATGGCACTTATGGGAATCAGTGTGCCTATGAATCTACTGGTACTTCTAAAGTTTCTTCTCTGCTTCTTAAATCATTCACTTCTCAAAGTGCACTTGGATTCTACCGATGCTCCACACATGTCCTTAGAAAATAAAAATTGATGGTCCTTTGTTTGTAAAACTGCTCAACTGCACTCTACTTCCAGGCTCCAGTTATTCAAATAGACTAAAGTATTTTTGTATGTATCAAAATCTACTTTATTAACGAAGGTGGATCAGTCTCACATGTGACCTTAGCTACAGCTAAGCAACAAATAACATATCATGCACAATTTTATCTCATGCTATTTTTCTTTCCCATAAGCTTTATCAGTGTGTATAAGAGTACACAAGAACATTTGAATGCATCTTTCTGTGTATGATCTTACATATGTTCTCAAGGATGTACCTGACCAAGGGCTAGACCAAAGATTTGTCTTATGACTCCAAACCCAGTCACCAGACAGTACTTGAAAAGTAAGGAGTATATAGCAGAAGTCAGAGAAATGTCAAAGTATCAGTAGGGGAATACTTAACGTGTTCTGTCCCTTACTCTCTCTCTCCACCTCCTCCCCCCCTTCACTTCCTGAAGAGAAAAGGCAGTGATAGAACATAAAGAAGCTTTAAGGATTTTCTTCCTATCTATGGCTCCTCTTCTTTCTTCAAATTATGTGTGTTTCTCTCCATCCTCACCTCATACCCAATACATATTACAGCTGTTGATTACCACAGGGTCTTTTGGTTCTGAGCTGTGCTACTGAATCCCAGTGCAGATCCAAGCCTTGAGTAAAAGCACAAACGTCTGCCTTTTCAGAGGATAGCAACAGCTAAGATAAGCCATTATGAATAACTCTGTGTATAAGAACACTCTCAGTCCCCACTTTCTGAGAAAACCACTAGTATCAAGAGGTATCTCTTTTGGAAATTACTGGGACCAACACCTTCTTCAACTTAGTTTATACCTAAATTCTTTTAGCTGACGTGGGGGAAAAACCATATTAATGCTGACTCTGTGCCTTTAAAAAAATCTCTGAAAACCTTTTACCTTCTCTCTGCACTGTTGGCCTACACAACACGCCTTAATTAGTACAGATTTTTCACGTTCATGGATAGATTGGAAATTTGGAGGCACTTAATGAGAAAGGTCTATTACCTTGACCAGGCTAAAATTACAGTTAGAGGACATTTACTTGCTCCAAAGGCTGACTGCATGCATACAAATATTTGATTATTAACATACTGCATACAAAAACATGCAGACACACATGCATGAACCTTAACAACACTAGAGCAGATGCTTAACATCACTGTGCATCTCAATTTATTCTGGAGGAATTATCAGACCACCTGCAATCACATCTACCTGATCAGATGGCTTGTTCCTCTAACTAAGCTTTGTCTGTTCTGACCAGGAATAGCTCTTTCACAGCCCAGGCCAATACACTCACATATAAGTTCTTGCCCAGTCCTTCTAACTGGAGATGCCAGGATTTGAACTGGGCCTCCTGTGCTACACTGCTTCACTGTCCTTCCTTAGGAACTTAGGTCAGGTGTGAGTGAGCCACTTCTGAAAATAATGTCTCTTCAGAACTATTCTAGGTTTCCATGATCTCAGGCTACAATTCCAGCTGTCTTGTTTCAGTAAAGAGTACAGGATCATGTTTTTCATCCAGCTGGGTGACAGCACATCACCAACCTTGGTTAATTTCAAAAAGCCAAGCAGAGTTGGCTTGGATGGGAGATATCAAGAAATTTCAGGTATATGAACTAGAGGAGAAAATTGGGGGGAAAAACAGTAGCATAACAGCAAACTGCTTCCATCTTTTTTTTTTATAATATTTTATGAAACCGCTTCCATCTTACTGCCAAGAAAATACAATAAATGTGTCCATGAAGTCACCAGGAATCAAGCTTAAAGACTTTACCACATTCTTTTTGGACCTCTTTGGAAAATTCCACCTTCTAAAGATTCCAGCTTTCAGGAAAGGTAGTATTCCCTGCCCTTCTCTTCTCACAACCTATGCACAAATATGTGAATTCATGTCTGGCTCAAACCAAACATCAAAGCAGTATAAATCATTAGTTATATATACTCAACTAGTTTTGAAGACACCCATAAGGATGGTAAAAATATAATAGTCTTATAACTTTTATTACTATCACCCAAGACAATGGAAATAGCAAATTACATTCTTTTAAAATGCATGTCCTACTTTCCATCTTCCCTAAATTGCTTTCCTGAAAGCTTTGTATTGTGCAAATTCAATTTTTTTGTAGTTTAGCATTGAAAACTACAACAAAAATTTGAAAAGGAAGGGGTGAAGAACAGATTTTTGGATAACAGCATCATTTGAGCCATTTTCCCTTTCTACAAAATGCAGATAAACATAGAAAACAAGCACATGCTTCCATTATTGGCAAATTCTAAAAATTATACAATTTGATTGCTTGAACAAAGATGGAAGGAAGATCAGGATTTGATTTTGCAGTGGTAGCATAAGAGTTGTGACCCAGATGAAAGCCTGTCTCAGCATATGCTTCTGCTCTTGAAACTGTAGTGAGGACATTTCTGCAGGGCATTTGTTTCCATTCAGGGTTTCAGGGGCAAAAGCTTGGTGCAAATTAGTTCAAAGAAAGGGAAAATATCATCTGGAAAAGGATGATTTCATGTATACCTGAAGAGCTACTGAGGGAGAGACAATGAAGAGTCAGCTGTCCTGTTAAGGAAAGCAGATACATGTCTTCTTTAAGCGTGCTTTGCTTGTAATTGAATTGAGGTTGATTTTTCACTGCTTAAAAAATAAAAAGAGGGCTAGGGCATGAAAGTGTGTAGGTAGCATGATGTAATTTTACAAGCCCCATATTTTAGTGTCAAATGTATGAAGAAGAAGCCAGAGTGATTCCATGATGAGGAGAAAACGGTTTGCAATATTCAGACACTTTGTATTTGATTCACTAATATTTGCGCTAGTGATTTGATGTTATACTTTGATATTCTTTACCTAAAATTATAATTTTAAATTATAGAAATGAAAAATAACATACTTATCTATATTACATTATTTCATTTGCCATGTAATAAGAAGCTTGCTTCAGTGGTTTTCTAAGTACATTACACTAAAATCTCAATTGTGGTAGTTTTACCATTGTCAAGTGTCTATTATTTCATTATGAAATGTTGGGGGATAGGGTATTTATATAATATAAACATAATTCTTCAGTCTACTTTCACTGTCATATTATTTCATATTCATTGCCAGGGCTTCCCTTCAAAGGAGTCAAGAAGTTGTACATAGATAGCCACAGTAAAATTGCTAATTATTTAACAATAATGATTAAACCCATTTCAGCATAGCTACTGCATGTCTAAAAAGAGAGAAGATTCCAGAAAAAGCCATAATGCTCCAGAGTAAGAATTCCAGCTGGAATGAACTGCAGAACACTAGAACAAGTCAACCAAGCTATGTACACACTTCATCCCACATCGAATACTCTCTGACCTGTGAGAGTGGTAGCAACTGAACAAAAATGGCTCTTCTCATCTTCTGCCCCATTTCAAAAGGAATTGAAGTTGGGTGTGGGAAGCCCATGCATCTGAACATGCCCAGGGCTTGGCATGCAGTATGGTAGCAGTTACAGACCTTGCAGAAGTCTCTGTGTCAGCAGTAATAGTGTTTTCTCTCTCTCTCTTTTCCTCTTAGTTCCTTGATAGGTTTAAC
This sequence comes from Python bivittatus, assembly GCF_059951505.1. Taxonomy (NCBI): domain Eukaryota; kingdom Metazoa; phylum Chordata; class Lepidosauria; order Squamata; family Pythonidae; genus Python; species Python bivittatus. The sequence goes on along the minus strand of NW_028277040.1, from coordinate 2,932,326 downwards.
AAGTTTGTCCCCCCTTTCTTTTTTTTGACCTATGGAAATACATTTTTTTTTAAATTACCTTTTTTATCCTAGTGTTGTCTTTAGTTATTTCCTTGAATGTAAAAGGCCTTAGATGTCTTTCCAAGAGGAGACAGATTTTGCTGAACTGTATAATTTAAAATGTGAAGTTTTTTTTTTCTAAAAAAAACCCTCATTCTTCCATATGAGAGAAATCTTTTGTCCAGAAGCTAGACTATTAGCGGTGATTCAAAACACATCAAGGGTGTAGTAAGTTTGATTAACAGGTCTTGAACATGTGTAGTAGAATAAAAAATAATTGATCCAGTAGGATATTTTTAATATTGGTGATTAAATGTTCTGATAATCATATTGCATTTATTAATTATTATGGTCCTACTAAGTGCCATCTAGATGTTTTAAATATATGCACTGAGTTTTTTTTTTACTCTAGCACTAGATCAGATAATTATTTTTGGAAATTTTAATAAAGTTTTAGATACTTTATTAAATTATAAAAGTAGTCCAACTAAATTTAATTCCTGTATGTATAAAGTGTTACAAGCTTACATATTTGGAGTTCAGTATGGTGGATATATGGCAATTTTTAAATCTATCTGAACAAGAATATACTTTATTTCACTCCAGCTGCATACAGCTTACTAGATATTGTTTTGCCAGTCATTATCACCTCACCTAGATCACAGAGCTAAAATATTAAATAAGTGCAAATCCTCACAGAATCAGAGAAATTGCTTTAGGCCATATTTATGAGCTGTCTAGTTTGGGTAATAGTAATAACAAGAAGAAGAAGAACTTATTAAACTTGTTAGGCTACCTGACTCTCAATGGCTCACAACAATCAAACAAAGAAATTCACCCAAAGGCCTGGGTGAAGAGCTAGGTCTTCATGGCTCTTCTAAACCACAGCAGAGTTGGAGCCATTTGGATCTTGGGGGAGACCTTCTTCCAGAGGACAGGAGCTGCTACACTTCTGGAGTCCCAACAGATGGCATTGTTTAATCAAAGGAACCTAAGATGTGCCAACCCTGGAAGATCAAATTGGCCAGGCAGATGTTATGGGAGATAAGTGGTCCCACTTTATAACTAACAAACAGGACCTTGAATCACACCTTCAAACAAACTGGCAACCAGTAGAGCTTGCAAAGCAGAGAATGGTACATGGGCATATTGAGGCATGCCCATCGCTGCTCATGCTGCTGCATTCTGGACTAGTTGAAACTTCTGGGTGGTTTTCAAGGGCAGCCCTATGTAAACCACATTGCAGTAATCAAGCTGTGAGGTGACCAGGGCATGAGTGACTATCTGAAGGGCCCCCCAATCTATGAAAGGGTACAACTGGTTCACCAGATGGAGTTGTGCAAAGGCCCTCCTGGTCACAGCTGACGCCTGCTCTTCAAGCAGGAGCTGTGAGTCCAGGAAGACCCCCAGATTGTGTACCAACCTTGAGGGGGGAAGTGCTCCAAGGTCAGCATACTGATGATACCAAACCCCAAACTGGCAGATGATCTCATGCAGCGGTTTCATGTTGATGTTGAACAGGAGGGGAGAGAGAGTGGAACTCTGTGGCACCTCACAAAGGAGGGGCCTAGGGGACGATCTCTCCCTGCCAACCAACACCAACTGGAACTGGCCCCAGAGAAAGGAAGAGAACCACCCTAAAATGGTGCCCACAATCCCCAACCCACAGAGCCAGCTCAGAAGATACCATGGTCAATGGTATCAAAAGCCACTGAGAGATCAAGGAGCACAAGCATGGATGTACCACCACCATCCCAGCTCTGCCAAGCATGATCAAGGCTGTCTCAGTACTAAATCCCAATCTGAAGCCCAACTGAAATGGGTCTAGAAAATTTAGTGTCTCTGGGCATGGAAGTTCCTTTTTTAAGCCTTCATGAATTTTATCTAATCCTTTCAAATGCCATATACTCTAACCCTAACCCTAATCCTAACCCTTTTTTTGAAGCAACCTGAAATTTGCTGACCAATCCTATCCTGCCTCTCTTGCTTCTGTTTTAAGTCACTGTAGTGACCCAACGTCCTTTTAAGGTAATGGGGACTAAAAGATTGTATACCCTTGAGGCTGCTCTTGGATGGTGTCAGAATAAGGGGGAAAATACTGCTTTATTATTGCTTCAGTTTTGTTCATGGGCTGGGAACAAGATGAAAACATTCTCGTGAGTCAGTTAAGAAAATAAATGTTGTCAGGCATATCAGTGCTGTGGTTTGATTCAAGTGAGGAAAGGACCTAACTGGTAATCTTTATGTACAGGAAGAAAAAAGATTGCGGGACCTAGAGTGGAAGATGAACAACTACTTATTTGTAAATGAAGAAGTGACTCAGAAAGGACAACAACCTCCTAGAACCAATTCAGGTAGAGCATCATATTGTATCACATCCACTTATTTTCAAGCAGATAGTGAAAATGACACACTTTGGATGGGTTTGGCTACTAATTGTATATGAACCAAATTAAATCTGGTACATGACTGCTCCTTGTTTCACTCTGGATTTGCTATGGGCATCCACAGGAGGGGCCAAGAGGGCCCTGTCCTCCCCGGGTAGTCCATAATCCCCAGATTCAAATTCAAAGGCAGCCTTTCATTTGAAAAAAGAGCCTGAGGTCCTTCTAGAAACTGAGAGAGCCAAGTCTTCATTAAAAGCCTCTACTGTTATTTTGTTCAGTTGAATGAACAAACAATCCTAGCAATGTCTGAGCTCCCCACCGTCTGGGAAAGGAAGTTCCCAATTCTTTGTTTTTAAATCTTCCCTGATTGATTGCTACTTCCTGAGCAATGCTTCAGAAGTCGAGGGAGCTGGTACAGCTGAGACTGGATACTAGTGCATCTACCCAAAACCAGCAGATAGGAGAAAAGCCTGGGGTTCATAATATTTCTAGCATTACAAACTTTTAAAGAATCAGACTATTAAATGCTGGTCCACCTGGGTATATTGCTGTGTTTCAACAACCTGAATTATGCCAGCCCTGTCAGGTCACCTACAATAATTATTTCCATTGTGGGGGTGGAAAAGAGTAAGGTACAGCAATTGTGTGGAGTAGCTCAGTGTAAGAATATAACGGTGGATGTGGAGTGAAACAACAATGCACTTTGTTAAGGGCTGCAGGCATCTTTGATATCTATATACTAGGCCAACTACATCTGGTCTGCAAAACTATGGATCACCACTGGATGGCAGCAGTGTTTGAGTTTTCTATGTCTCTTTGCTGGAATATAGTGGCTATCTAGATTTTTGCAGACCTATGATAGGCCTACTATGTATAGCACCTAAGTCAGGCTGCAGATTTTCTGTTCTGTTTTCTCGTGGATGGAGCCTCTCCCTCTTTCTTATAGCAATCTCAGTGCTGTTGTAAGAACAGAGTTCTGTCCTGTGCAGTTGGAACCTCCTAGCACATAGCACAGCAGAGATAAGAAACTGCTTAGTGCATATTTTTCTCATATGCATGCTTATCTTATTATGACTTCATCTGTATCCAGCTACGGAGTTGCTTGACACCTAACTTGTAACTGATAATTTGTTTGTAATTTGAGTTTCTTTGTCCCTGTAAAATAGATGTAGCCTATATTTTGTGGCAGAAGGGGGTCTTTCAGCTTGAGAGTGTTAGTAACATGTCCTTTGTGTGGCTAACCAGGCTCTGCAGACCCTTACAAATAAACTATTTGGAGACCAAGTAATGGGTTCACAGACTTGACTTGAGTAGGCGAACGAACAGGCATGAACCTTGCTGTAAAAACAGCTGAGCAGGGAGAGGGAGCTGAGCTGCTCACTGGTTTTCTCTCCAACACTGTTCAGAAATTCATGTCTTCTCATATATTCTGAGGGACTCGGCTATGAACTTACCTCAGTCTTTTATGTTTTATCTAGAGAGCAGACCTTAGGAGTGACCTGCACACTAGATCCAAATGGCTTTGAAAGTCTGAGGAAAACTAGGGAAAATATTTATTCATTGAGGACATTTATATTCTATCTTTTCCTCCAAAATAGCACCTAGCAATTCCTTGATCTGCTTTTCCTCCAGAATATGCACCATTTTGTTTTTGTTCATCCTGTCCAAGGATTGGTATTAGACACTGTTTTAGGACTTGAATAGCTTCTTTAGATTTCAAATGTTGCCTGGATTCCAGGTTTACCCATTGGAAGACAAGCAATGCAAAGTTCAGTAAAAAAAACAAAAAAACTGGCTATCAGCAGTGTGAAAATAAAGTGAAATCCAATTTCTGGCCAGTGTATCAATTTCTCCCAAGAAATATTCCTCACAGGCTTCAGTGCTATCCTCAACATAATACCTCTTGTTATTTCCAAGATGAGAGGAAATGCTGTACCTTGGTCAATTCCTGTTTGTCTGCAGAAGGTCCCAACCTGAACCTCTCTAACCTCTCAGAGGAAAATTCCTGTTAGAAACTCTCTAGAGCAGCTCCCAGTCATAATACTGAGTTCCAAGGTCTGACTCAGGATAAGATCTGTATCAGGATAAGGCAGCTGAGATACTGGGAGTAGAAAATAGAAGGTACAGTGGTACCTCGGGTCACGAATGCTTCTGTTCACGAACAATTTGGTTCGCAAACAGCTCCGTTCACAAAATTTTGCTTCCGTTCGCGAATGCCGCATCGGGTGACGAACAGGATCCCCGGCCATTTTCCCCGCTGTGACATGTGGTCGTGGCTTCCTGTAGGGAGGGGGACTCTCCCTCCAAGCAATAACTGCCTCCCCACCCGCCTTCCTGTCCTCCATGCCAGAAGTCACATCGAGGTTAGCGTTCTCTCTCTTCGTACTGTACTTTGTGTCATATTTTTGCGGTTTAAAAAAAAAAAAAATGGTTCAGAACAGATTAACCGTAATTACATTGAACCTTATGGGAAAATTTGATTCAGGTCGCGACCAATTTGGGTCGCAACCAGAGTCACGGAACGAATTAAGTTCGTGAACCAAGGTACCACTGTATAATGGAATCTTTTCTTGATAAACCCTGTGAAGTTATGGAAAGACTGGCCTTGCCAAAAAATATCTGGCGTATTTTGAAAAGTGATGTGCTACTTTTCTATCAAAGAGTATGACAAGGAGCACCAAAACAACATATAAGAAACACAGGCAGGTGTGTTGTAGTATGCATATTGTAACAGAAAGGATAATTTAAAAAAAATGATAATCCATTAGATTTGCATATAGGCACAAGAATGTGCAATGAAAAATAGTAAATAAATCACATCTTACAAAAAGTGTTGTTTACATTATCAAACAGTATTATTTTTTAATTAGTGTATAATGAAACTGAAAAAAATTATTTCATAGAAACACAAGAGCAATTATGAAGACCAGAATTTAGAAGTAGCATATAGTTTGCAATGAAAAATTATTCATTATACTGAACAAAATATATCTTGCAATAATCTTACATGCATTTTTGACCATGCATCTTTAAATGAAAACATTTAGCAAGTATGCAATTGAAGATTTTTAACATAAAGGATCATTACATACATCAGCTTACAGTAAATGGAAGCAGCAGTGTAAACTGTTGGCTTTCATTGCACATCACTTGAAATTTAAAACATTTCCTGATCTTAAAAGAGCAATGGCATGGATGACATTGTCAGAAGATAAGCTTTCTCTATGAACTTAACACAGTGCAGACAGCTTTTCTTGCAGGCTATTTCCTTTCCAGAGGTCTCAAGGCTTTGGGAAAGAGGAAAACGAGTTTTCTCCTCTTGTGGGAGACTATGCAGAAACGATGCAGCCTCCTAGCAAGGACAAGAAAGTGCCATTCAGATTGGCCAGAGGGTGAAACAGGATGGGAAAAGGATGGAGTAATCTGACTCTGCTAGGAGTGCTTTTCTATCAGTGATGCTTGGTTGTCTGATTTAGCCACTAATCTGCTAACCAAAGAATTGAATCCTTAGCCATGTCTTGATTTCTCAGAGAAAGCAAGTGCAGTTGAATCCTTGAACCAGTGGGCCTGACTGAGGACTAGATCATTCATATCTTCATACATAATAACTGAGATAATATATAAGCATTTAGATGTAGTAGCACCCTCATGTATGTGCAGTTCTACACTGTGGTGATAAGGGTGGCAAAGCACCAATATTTCTCCTCTCTTATTGCATCAGCAGAAAGTCATCAAGTGGCTCTGTTGAGGAGAGTCTATCTCTAATGGGGAACAAAAAGCTGGGAAAAAAAAATACAAATAGAGTCCTCTGCAGCTTCACTTCATCTACCTATAGGCTGGATCCTTGCCTCACCTGGCTCCTTTGAGTAGCTAGGGGTATGGTGAGTGGTTACATTTGGGAACTGATCAGTGTTTCTTTGAGAAAGGGAGTTGTTCCTGCTTCCTCGCATCCCTACATGAAGAGGTCATCTCTCAATTCAACCATGTTGGTCAACTTTCACCCAGGGTCCAGGAAGGTTTTGAAGAAAGTGGTTGACTACAGTTGCAGAGGATTCTGGAGAAAGCAAATAATCTAGATCCCTTTTAGATCCCTAAGATAAAATAGACACCACATGGGCTACTCCTGTGGATGGATGATTTCCAACAGGACCTATAAGGGGGAAGTGTGACTCTCCTGGTTCTTTTAGATCTCTCAGCAACATCGATACCATTGAATTTGGTACCCTTCTGGACTTCCTGCAAGGGTTTGAGGTTGAGGGCACTCCTTTATGAAGGTACTGCTCCTTCTTAAGTTGGTGGTTTAGTCACTATTTATTAATAGTGGGGGACTCATGGGGTGGGGGAGGGAGATGCCTTTGGGTCAGTGTTGACTCCTGACTGGACAAGTCCCTGCAGCTTCCTTGGCAAAATTTCAGAAGTGGTTTACCATTGCCTCCTTCCCAGGGCTGAGAGAGAGTGACTGGCCCAAGGTCACCCAGCTGGCTTTGTGCCTAAGACGGGACTAGAACTCACAATCTCCCCGTTTCTAGCCTAGTGCCTTAACCACTACATCAAACTGGCTGTCTTTAATGGACTCATGGTTCTTGCTAAAAACCATGGCATGGGGGGGGGGGAGGAGACGTTTTCTAGCTTCAGCTGGTGTGTCAGCTGTGTCCCTTTTATAACTGGAGGCCTTAGCAACAGTTATCTATGCCCTTATTACTTCAGAACTGGAATAATGCAATTCACTCTACTTGGGGTTGCCTTTAAAGACTTTAGGAGACTTCAATCAGTGCAAAATGTAGTGACCTATATGCTGGTGGGTGAAAGTCTTTAAAAATGTAATACCAATATTGCAGGAACTGCATTGCTTACTAGCTTGTTTCTGGGTATAATTCAAGATGTTTGTTACTGCCTATAAAGTCTTACATGACTTGAGTCCAGGCTACCTACGGGGCCATCCTGTTCAATCAACTTACAAGGAGATGCTCTGGGTTCTCCCTCCTCAGCAGATTGGGTGGTAGACTGCAAACGAGCCTTTTCCGTAGCTGCATCATCTCTATGGAAGCTACTGCCCCTGAAATTGCCATGGCCCCCACACTCCTTTGACAAAGAGACTCTTTAGCAGAGCACTTGGAAGCTGTGGCATGATTGGTTGTAATGCTTTTCGTGTATTTAGTTAGTTTTGCTTTTGATGTTAGGTTTATATTATTGGACTGCTTTGTTATTTAGATGTGGGCCACTCGCTCTCTCTGTAACCGGGTGGGGTATAATTAAAAAAATTGATTTTACAATGCAACAAGGAGTACGAATCTGAAAATCAAAGGCAAGGGTAGTTGTGTTTGATAGGGAAAACTGAGTGAACAATTTCAAGTTATACATAATTAGAGCAAGGAGATAAATATGTGTTACTCAGACAGAATGTTTACCAAAGATGGTAAAATGGATAGAAAAAAATTAAGATATACAAGTGCTATTAGAAGGGTGTGGGCAGTATGTGATGTGTGGTGAGGAATAAATATTTGTCAAAAGAAATGAAAATGTCTGTATGCAAGAATGTGCTTTGCACCATGTTTTTATGTGGAAGTGAGAAGTGAGTGTGTTAGGAGAAACATGAAGGCAGGCGGAATGCTGTAGGCTTCTTAAGATGTGGCTACTTAAGTTGTGTGCATGTGTGGTAAAACAAGAATGGATGCTGAATGAATCCTGGGTTGAATACATAACTGATTATAAAACAAGTGCTTTGAGATAGTTCGGCTATAAGGGAATGGATGAGAATCACATCAAAAAATAAATATACGAAGGAAGAGGGAATGGGTCGAGAAGAAGGGGAAGACTGAGAAAGCTGTGGTTGCTCAGAACTTATGAGCTCCTCTAAAGACTGAGGTAAAAAGGATAAAGAACAAGAGGAAATTTATGAAGCTCTAGAGATGTAGTAGAAACAAGGAAGGTTTGCCAGGATAGAAAGGTATGGAAAGATATAGTGAATGGTGTTGGTGTGAAGTAGTTTTGGGCATGTTTCTTTTTCTTATCTCATGCTTTAATTCCTTTGACTCTTTTAAAAACTTTTCTATGCTTACACAGCATAACTTCAAAAAAAGAAGTAATGCATATGTAGCAGTTGGTAACTGCAGGTGAGATCGCTGAAATTATATCCATTGTTATTTTTTTCTAACACACTGAGGCACTTGTCATAATGAGACACCATAAACCATGGCTTTCTTTTCTTGTGTCTCAGTTTAGCTGTAGATACTCTTGCCTCCACTCATTGTTGCTTCCCCTATATCAAATGTTACTTATTTAAAACATTTATATGCCAGGTGTTTGCAAAGTGTGCTGAGATGAAGTGCTCTGCTCAAGCAGCTGAGGCGACTGGGTCCTCTGGAAGGTGCAATGTGGTTGTTTTAAGGCAGTGCTTCCCAAGCTTTTTTCTTCATCATCCAAAAATCAGGAGCAAAGGAGGGTTCTGGTGGGTGCATGTGTGCAAGCGAAGGGGGGAAGGAGGGCACAGTGCATGCATGTGAGTGAAAGGGGAGAAGGAGGGTGTGGTGTGTGCTAGTAAGCGAGTGAAGAAAGGCCTGGGTGGGTGGGAGAGACTTACCCAAGCAATTTGCGGCCTCCTCTGCCACCTTCCCCACTGACTTTGCTTCTGGGAAGCTGGCAAAGAAGGTTTCAGATGGGGATCACATGACTGCAGGATGCTGCAACTGGTCATAAGTGCAAACCGGTTGCCAAATGCCCAAATTTTGTTCACGTGATCGCAGGGGTGCTACAATGGCCGGAACTTCAAGGACCGTTCATAAGTCCCTTCCTTCAGCACTGTCGTAACTTCAAACAAGAGCTAAACGAATGGTCATAACTCAAGGACTATGTGTATTATAAAAACAATATCATTGAATGACCGTTATGTCATTTCAACAAATTACATTGGTAATTTCATTGATTTTTGTCTTAATAGGAATACTTTGAGAGATTTTCTAATATATTTTAGTACACATGGCAGTCTTTAAGTCAATTTAAATCTCCCTGTTGTGAATGGGTTCGTGTGTCGTTACTCGAAGAAAAAGGAGTTAAAACCACTTTTACCCAATTTTGGAAGCCCTGCTTTACTACCCCAGCTTTCTTCCCCTTGGTTTTTGCACATTACTCAAGCCTACTTCATCATTTGCCTGAAAATAGGGAGAGTTTTCAACTACATCAAGAAAAGGGGCATGGTTGCTGACCCCACACCTCACCTTCCCAACCTAACATGTTCAGCTGGGAGGTCTGAAAGGATGATACATTCAAGTTCCCACAAAACCACCTCTCCTTCAGAACTGGTGGAGCTGAAGTGGTGGAGGTCAGGGAGATTAAGCGGTGGAGCTAGATGTAATCCCAGCTCCTCCCCAATTTACAGCCGTCACATAGTCAGGCTTTTTGTCACCAGCATGGGATGGAGCAATGCAAGAGTGATGGCTTTGTCTTTTCATTACCATAATTCAGCCTAGCTGTTATTTAGAAAAGTCACAAAAGTGGCAGCCGAGTTTTCAGTAGGCCGTTTTAAAAGGCCTGGAATCTATGGAGGAAAAGAAAACAAACCCTGATTCAGTGTATCTATATATCTTCTCCCACAAGATGTTTATCATAAAGAGAGTTCATCTGTCCTCTTTGGACTGGTCATTTTTTTAGGGGCTAGATGTGAGGGAAGGAATCCCACACAAAGAGACCATTTGTCTCTTTTCCAATGTTTCTTCCCTCCTTAGATATGTCCCCCAAAGAAGAAATTAATTAAATGATGTCATGCTTGATTTTATCTGATTTGGAAGCAATTCATCACTCTTCTGCTAGTTCTATTAGCCCAGGCGATCAGCATATTAATTCATTTGTGAGACTAAGCTCAAGGGTAATTACCACGGAGAAACTTAATGCCTCAATGTGTTAATGTCTATAATCAGAACTATTTTCCCAGTGTGGAACAATTGTTAGACAATTACAGTTGGATATGAATGCCCTCACAGACAACTGAGGCTGTGTCAAGAGGGAGATATCCAGGACTTGTTTTCCAAGTACAGTGTTACAAGCAAGCTAGTTTTCTTGCAGGCTCTTTTGTCTAGCTTCTGTCAATCCACCCACCTTCCTGAGATAATGCATTGTTAATTCCACTTAAAAGATTTTTTTTCATTCTTTGTCTAAGGGCAGAGAAGGAGCAAAAAAGAGACAAGAAACAAGAAAATCACTTGCTCCTGAAAATGTCAGTGGGCTTTGCTGTTACTCTCCTGAGGCAGAAAAAGCTTCTTTTCTAATATGCTGCTTCTTATTTTCAGCAGATTTTACTCAGGAACCAGAAATGCAGGGAAGAGAACATAGCATTGCTAAAAACAAGAGGATTTCATGCCCTCCAACTGAATTTAAATAAATTGATTTATTGTATGAAACCAAACCCAATGTAAGGCATAGTTTAGGCTAGAAAGGATGGTAAGAAGAACTCCGTATCCTGTGGAATGGCAAACTATCTTGGAAAATGATCTACCAGTCTTTCTTTTCCCAACCAACACCTGCTCATTGTAGAGTCTGTGAAAGTTCAAATTCTCCTTTGTTTAGCTGATACTGTAACAGCCTGCAGGTGAAAGACTGAATGACAAAACATACCTCCCCACCTGATGGAAGAAATCAAACCAATACCACCCCTCTGTGCCAAGCCTCCCACCTGCAGTCAGATATAAAACCGCCTAAAACAGTTTTAGTACTGAGTGAGAACCAAGCCAAAGTCACTTTTGTCTTTCCTTGCTGACATGATTTATGCCAAGAAATACAGCTTTCATGCTCAAAAAACTCCCTTTCTTCTGACTTCCTTAAATAATTGATTACTGTATAATCTTTGGTCTTCTCCAGCTTTATCCTTTAATGATCCCTCAAGGTGTGCATTTTAATATGTAGCAGCTTCATTTAGCCTAACTCTTTCTTTCCAAACCAGTACATGAATTGGAATGCAATTATCCTTTGTTTATTGACTATTTCCAAATTTGGAGATGTGGTTCCCCTGCCCCCAAAGCATATATGAAAAGAAATTGCTTACCACCAAAATGTCCATATTCCTGAACATGGCTCTCCAAAACATGTAGATTAAGAAAAATATACATAAAACTGGAAAGTTGAATACTGTATAAGTTTTTATACCCCCCAAAAAAGTTTTTTAAAAAAGGCATATAAATGTATATGTTGATTTTTAAATCAGTGGGATAGAATAAACTTGTACTTGGAAAAAAATGACGTATAAAAAGCAAAACTTTTTACTGCTTAATTCCACCAGCTGGACATGATGTTCACCTTGTGATTGGCATTTCCAGAGCCAGCTGTGGAATGATATCAGGGCATATGATTAAAACAAAAAGAGTCTCTTAAGCTGGGAGAATGATCTTGATGAATATACATTTAGACCGTCCAGTTCTGTCACTCTCTGAATGAATGTTCCTGTACAGTTACGATAACTCATAACCATCCAGATCAAGGAGTGGAAATAATTATTGTCCATGCAAACCCTGGTATTTAATCTTACAAATACATTTTCCCAAGATTCCATTTTTATTATAACTTCCTATTATAAATGTTTAGCCCCTGGCAGAAAATGCCTTCCAACCAGATAAAATGGTACTCCTACTGCATTTAGACTATTTAAAAACCCAAGGACATCTCTACTATCAACCTAGACTTCCTTGACTTAGCAAAACTAGCCCTACAGTATTTGGAGACCATGAACCAAATTTAAGCTTGTCTCCATCAGCTATTTTGCATTTTTTCTAAGGACCATGTTATCCTTTGCATTGGAAGAGCAGCTTCAGGTAGGATTCTTGAAAATTTTTCTTAAAACAATTCTGAACAAAAGATAGGACACACCCCAGCTACCAGAAGTTGAAGAATTGCTACTTTTAGTTCACTCTCACACAGGAATGCAGACATGAGGGAGATCACCAGGTAAGTCATCTGGAGTCCCTGGAAAAGGAGAATATCAAAGAATAAGGAGGAGAGATGATGATGATGATGATGATGATGATGATGATGATGATGATGATGATGATATGCTTATTAATTTATAGTGGCTCACCTGGTATAGCTTACGGCCTGCATTTTGTTTGCCCATGGTCACAATTTGTTCAGAAGGCCAGCTTTGTGAAACAATGGTGACTAGCTTTTTAGCTCCCCCACAGTGACTGCTTATCTCTCCTAATACAAAGGACAATGAGACCACGATAACTCTTGGGTCATACCTAATTCAGCTTCCCCCTTTCCCTGTGGAGTCTGTTAATTAGCAGGAGAGCTTGCCCTGCATTTGCTAGCTGGACACATGGTGAGAAGGACAAGAGAGGATGAGCAGGCACAGATCCAAAAGCTGGCAACTGCTTTTAGCTTCTTGCACTGTCCAGCCCTTCCTCTCCTGCAGCGAGCGCCCTGCTCAGCTAGGCTGAAGAGCTGCCTTTCTTTCTGTGCTAGGAGTTGAATTATTTTATGCCAATTCAGCCCAGAGGCTCTTGGAGTTGAGAAGGTCCTTTGAACTGAGTTGGTCCAGGAGTTAGTTAATATAAATATTTCACACCTCATTGACCTTTTAAGAAATATATTTTTTGGCATTTGAAGAGAAGCCCCCAGCAGAATTGGAACAGTAGTGGACTCAGAGGTCCGTATCCTTGGAACAATCCTGTCTTGTGTTGAGATGAAGCGAAATGAAAAGATGATTTTTACTATTATGTTTCCAATAGTTCCCTCGATGCAGAGAGGAGGTGTCGTAAGCGAAGTCTCCCAAGGCTCTGGTACATTTGAAAAGCTGTCAACACCCTGCATAAGGTGAGAATAAAGCATAAGATACAAATCAAGATTATAGTTCACTCAGCATTCCCCATCTCATAGTGGCTGAACTGTGGCCTAGAGCTTTTTTATTTTGTTAACATGCCCTTTTATATCTCATGCTAGGAAACATATTTGATGTTCACTTTGATATTAGCAAATTCAACACAGTTGTACAAATTACTGGGAAAATTGCTTTCCAACCATTTGCCTTGTTTCAGTACTGTGATCCTGGCTGCTTTTTTTTTTAAGTGACATTTTCTTTCTTTGCCTTCAGCGTCCTCAACCTCATTTGTCCATACTGCTGGATGATCCTACTGATGGGAGCAACTCCCAAATATCCACTAGGTTCCTTAAAGAGGAGAAGGCTGAACTACCTATTTTGAGAGAAACATGGGGTCTCAGAGGCCCAGCTTCCTTTATAATGCTAATGCCCCCTTTGTGGGGGCAAAGTGTAGGTGGGGCAGAAGTGGATGTTTAATGTTTCCGGGACTTGCTGAGCCTCCCTTGCATAGTTGATTATTTTACTGTTCTCTCTCAGCTCTGCTCCAAGATCAGAAATTGTCAAACTGTAACTATAAAATAGCTGGAGGAGGATTTGCATAGGAATACTCTCTTGGAAAATCTTCCCAGGGCATTTATGGACACATATTTAGAGCAACCCATAACAAACTTCTTGGCTCAGAGTGCAAAAGCATCAAGGGTATATCATTATTATTGGTGACCTTTGCTAGAGCACAACACCTCCGTGCTTCCTTTAATGTCATCTGGGAACAGAGTAGAGAGGAAAAATAATTGTGAAAGCTATGCTGGAGTGACAGTACAAATGGAAGAGATGAAAGAACTTTAACCGCTGAAGTCGCTGTAGGAGTAAACTGCTGTAGTGCGAAAAAGTCCCATGGGTTAATCAAGATAGTATTTTTCAGAACTTTATGTGCAAGTTACAGTTGTCCTCAACTTAAGACCAAAATTGGGACTAGAATTTCCATCACTTGGTGATGTGGTCATAAGGCAGACATCACGTGACCACATTGTTTAGCGACGGCAATCCCAACAAATCCCCTTGCCGTCATTAAGTGTCATTAGCCAAGGACCCACCCCAATCCAAGCCATTGCAGGCTTGGCCCCTCCCAGCCTTGAGCCTCGGTAAGGTAAGGGACTGCCCCCAACTCCCGCCACCCTCCTATCTCCCTCCCATCTCTGCCCTTTTGGCCGTCCTGCACCCTGCCTTGCAGGGTGGCAAGCAGCCCCAGAACCGCGCGGCTCTGGGGCTGCTTGCCATGCTGTGGCTCAGGGGCTTCTTGGCCCTCCTTCCCCTTCACTTGCTCACACACACCAGCACCCTCCTTCTCCCTTCACCCACTCACACACCACACCTTCCTTCCCTCCTTTGCTCACTTGAAGACCCCCCAGGGAAGCTTCCGGCACACTGCAGCTCGCATTGGAAGCTGCTGGCCATTTGCGAGGCTTTCTCCTTCCTCCTGCAAAGCCCCAGAACCGCAGTGCAGCACAAGGGGGGCACTGTGCATGCGAGCAAGCGGAGGAGGGACGGAGGGCGCGATGCGTGCATGCAAGCAAGCAAAGGGGGAAAAAGGGTGCAGTGCTAGCGAGTGAAGGAGGGACGGAGGGTGCAGTGCATCCATGCAAGCAAAGGACGAAGGAGGATGCGGTGCATGTGAGCGGAGAAAGGCCGGGGTGGGTAGGGGAGACTTACCAGAGCAACTTATGACCTCCCCTGCCAGCTTCCCCATTGATTTTGCTTGTGGGAAACCAGCAGGGAAGGTTGCAACTAGCAATCATGTGATTGCAGGGTGCTTGGCAACCAGTCGTAAGTGCAAATAGGTTGCCAAGTGCCCAGATTGCGATCACGTGACCGTGGGGGCGCTGCAATGGCTGTAACTTCAGGGACCAGTTGTAAGTCCATTTTTTCAGCACCATTGTTAACTCTGAACAGTCACTGAACAAAAGGTCGTAACTCAAGGACCCCCTGTAGTTTGAAGTTCTCATGTAGCACTAGGCCATACCCCTGGAATATCTGCTACAGCCTAATACATTTCAAAATGTAATCAATTAAATCAATTAGAAGATTAAATTTCACCATGCTATGTGTACCAGTAGCAAAATTTACAAATCACATAATCAATGCAATCCATTAACACTGACAAAGGGAGGAGGTGATGGACTGGAAAATCTCTATCAAGGGCATTCAAAAGATGTAATTAAAAATACATTACACCCTGAATGCAATGCTTCCTGCGCATTATCGCTGCCTGAAAGAATGCTGCACGTGCTTCCAGCTTTATGCTTGCATGGAAATTCCATACAGATGGAAATCATGTCTTATTATAATGCCAGATAGCTGGGGTAAAGAAGCTCTAATGTAAACTGAACCTCCATGGATCAAGTTCTTACACTATTACTGAATGCCAAATGGGAAACTAGCTATAGGTGAACTATTAAGCTCTTATCTGTCAATCATATCATCCACTGGGCCATCTATACTTTTCCCAAAATTTATCATTGAAATGAGATGCTGAGCTGTGGTGTTTTTCTATGTCACAGGTATTTAGGAGCTTCAGGAATAAGGGACTTGTAGGATATGTTTGTGATGCTTATAAGGAATATAGCCATTGCTATGCTGGAGGACATAGAGAAATAGAGAAAAGGAAAATATATTTTGTTTAAATCAGTCACACTTCTTGTTGAAGGAGTAAAGGTGATGTTTATAACATTCTCTATGCATTAAGCCTATCTCACCACAGTAGGTAGACTACAGATGTTGTAATGAATCTACAACCTCACCGTTCAATTTTATGATACTCAGGTCCACCTCAATTTCTTTAGAATGGATTTTCTTCATCCTATCCAATCCCAGGAGCATTAGGCAAGTAATAATCTTTGAAGCAAAGATAACATAACCAAATTAAAATGAGTCAAATAAAATAGTATGATTAATGTTTTGTTTTTTTTTAAAAAACCCTCTTAACACAACCCATTCAAATAGAAAACATCTGACTGCTTACTAAGCCAGCGTCTGTAATTGGGTTAGTATTTCATACTTGCAATATCAAAGGCAGGAGAAAAGTTTAATTAGCAGGACATATAGGGTATAGTTATTCCTACTGGAGCTCCAGATACTGGTTATTGAGGAAGGCTACAAAAGGAGTTTGAGTATTAGACTCAATCTGAAGGCCAGTTTACTGTGACCTAGGAAGCTGATGGAAGGTTGTTGTGCCTTGTGTACTAAATTGTGGTTTATAAAGGGAAGATTGAAGAAAGATCTCTACTGGCTTGCATCTAGTATGTTCTTCTGCTAATGAAAGCACTCCTTGAGTTGAATTCCATACAGGCTACTCCAGCAAAACAGGTTTTTAAGTGGTGGGTGGGGTGGGCAGGGACAATTGCTTCTTCTCCTCTGCTGCATGTGAATGGAAAGAAATCTGGATTCAACCTCAGATTAGAAAACTACAACCTATTGCATGTCCTAGTATATCTATCTTAACACAATTTCAGATTTAGACTACTGTATCGATATCACAAACTACTGTTTGGGGACCAAAAAGCAGATAATATAAAACAGGAGGGAGCCTCCATGGAACAGACAGGTTTATATTATAATCCTCTAAATGTCCATAAATTGAGGCTTGATGTGAAAGCCCTGTTCATATACAGCTGGGAATTTTCACACACATTTGATGGTCTAGCAACAGCAAATACAGCCAGAGGGTGGATCAATTTACATTATGAATGCTATCTTCATAACCAAGAGAGCAGAAAAAACATCTTTGAAAGTGTCAAGTCTGCAGAAACAGTAAAATCTATTTTACTTCAACTCATGGATTTTTGTTTTACTACCCCTGGTTATGGATTATATACTGTAACTGGAGACAAGTAAAGATAGTTTGCTTAAAACATGCTGGAATATTTTCTTCCATCCCCTGCCTTCAGTCATGTTTCCTTACATTCTAGATTGCTCTTCTGTTACCATAAGTAATAAGTTAGGTAGTGTGACTTCTGCAATTCTTCCAACCCCTTTACCAGCAGTAGCCATAAGTGGTATCTGTACTTTCTTCTGTGTAAGAAATAATGTACTGTGTGTATGTGTGTGTTTTTGCTCCTCTCTCATGTTGCATCTCTGTGTTTGCATGTGTATATATTGCATATATGTGTATAGGTTGCATATCCTCCGCTCTGAATTACATGGCCAAAAGGGAGGATGGAGGTGAGCTCAGAACTGAGTTGTCATCAACATCCTGAGCCACTGCCCAACTGCATCTACTCTGAGGGATCGTGGTGGCCAAGGGGGGGGGGGGTCCTCTGCAGCTCATCTAGCCCATTTTCAAACTCAGTCTTTCTTTTGCTGGCTTCTCCCCTACACCAAGTGTGATTCATTCTGTTTTCAGATGAGTCCCTACACCTTTTATATAGCTTCTTTCCAATATTCCATTGGGTTGTAAAGAATAAGAAGCATGGAACATCGGAGCTGAATGGGACAAGAGGAAAATCATCAGAAATACAGGTTCAAGGATCCAAATGAGAATTCAGTGACAAAAGATGCTTTTTCTCCTTTTTTTTTTTTTTTTTTGGTGAATATAGCGATTCAAGTCTGCTTTTTATTCAGTAACATTATTGTTGTTGTCATTGTTGTCATAAAGTGCAACAATGTAAAAGCATGTTAACAATTACTGTTGTTTATTTGTCCAGATAAGGAAATGCTGTTTAGAGGGTCTGACTGATCCTGAAGCTTTTTGTCCACTTTTAAAAATACTAAATAGTTGGTCTCTTGATGCCTATTGTCAGTAAAATCATTACTCATATCTATATGAAGAGATGGTTTTGCTTCTCCATCTCAGAGCAATGGAAGTTCATAGAAACCTTTCCAAGTTCAATTTCCTTTAAATTAAGGGGAACACCAGATATTTAGGATACTACACAGAATCATGCAAGCACAAAATAAAGGAAACCAAGGCCATTTAATCCAATCATCTACTGACTTGGTGACTGATCTAGCCATGCAATCCTAGTTTGATGCAATCAAGGGGTGGATTGTACCTAATGCCCAGCGGAGAGGAGTTCAAAAAGCTTCCAGCTGCTGATAACGAATGACCCAACTTGCACAGTCTCAAATTTTCTAGGCAAGGCCATATTGGTCTGGTGGAGGATGCCATTGCTAAATTATGGTGTTCAGGTCTGAAGTTCAGAAAGCTGTTTTGCTATGCTGGGTTAACAGCAGAGCTCTGTTGCCCTAAAAACAATCTTTTCTCCTTCCCTTTTTTAAGATGAAAGAGGGGAACTGTTTTTTGACCCAAAGCAACCCTGATTGTAGAAATATGCCTAAATACTTGCAGTGGAGGAAGATGGATTGTATTTCTACGTATAACATAAAAGAGATACAGGATGAACATTATCCTACTGTATTCTTATTTCTTCTTTGTGTCAAAAAGCATCTGGTTCTGGAGAGAACAAAGTGAATGCGGTAGCAAGACATCTAATATTTTCTTTACCAGATCCTCTGCAGTTACTTAGTCTCTTCTCCCTATTTGTCTGATAGTCATTGCAAATTTAGCAATCAATACAACAATACTACAGTCAGACTTGATACATCTTGTAAGAAGTTAAAGCTGGGAAAGGGAAAAACATTCCTCAAGTTATGCACTGGTATCCTCAGGATATGAAATTTAGTTTACAGATCAATACATAGCAGTATTTTAATGTAATTGCACGTGCATTTAAACATTCCAAATCTTGTTACTTTACATATCTATGTTCATAAACAGGACATCATTTCTTTGGATCATTATTGGCTAAAGTAGAGAACAAATGCCTACCCCAGAACCCTGTATGATAGATACTTAGCAATGCAAAAAATAATGATGGGAATGGAAGTAGGGCAATGAAAGGCAAATCAGCTCCATTGTCATACTTAACTCCTCCCTTGGAAAAAAAAAAGGCCAAAATTGCACTGCTACAATTTGGCTATTTTGGGCTGTGGCTTCTCCTCTTCCTTCTTCCTCTCCTCCAAGATTTTAATTGTGAGAATGGAAGCTGTCTGCCCCCCAGAGGCCAAAAAAGGGAACTTTACTCAAAATTAACCAGGGCCCTTCTTATGATGCCATCATGGCTTCCTGCAGCCATTCAGAAGGTCCAGAGATGGAATAGCCATTAAAGTAGCCTAAGACAGGAGAACATGATTAAAGAAAGGAGGACAATGGTGAGTTGTGGTTGTTTTTAGAGCTGAATGAAAAAAGGGGCTTTATTTTAGCTTGTAGCTGTAATAGAAATGTTAGGTTACTGTATTATAAGCCGCATGGGAATTAGAAAAACACACCTTGCAAGTATGTTTTCTAGTATGAAAAAAGAGAAATAGAACGTGGATAGATAAGAAAGAACAACAAAGGATGTGAAGTTAAGCCTCATCTTAGGGAATGAGGCAGGATGGCTGGATTATACTTCTCAAACAGAGCAAGTCCTAGCTTTCAATATAGTCAGCCAGACTGAGGTTGTCTATAAATGTTGGGAAATAACTATTGAATAAATAAATTAGAGTTAGCAGGAGAAGAACATCTAGACAGTTAGGGACACAATGAGGTGCTTATGTCTCAATATCATAAAAGTATAATATGTTCAGATCTACATGTGGCATCAATGCTGCATGCAGTATACAATGGGATATGATGAAGGCATGGAAAATATCATATTTTTTAATTTGCTTGGTGGTTGTGCGGGTGCATGACAGAGAGGCAAGATGATATCTAGTCATCTTTATTGGTAGATATAGAATATCACCCCAAAATAATGTCAGCAACAACAGGTGGGGAAGTCAAAGTAAATTCTCAGCATGTGGCCAGAGTTTCCTTAAGAAAATGCAAAATTATCAAGAACAAAAGATAGGAACATACTGAGAGTGTTCTCAGGAGATCAAGAGAATTAAAGTCTGATGTCAGTTATTTTGATGATGAAGTTTACCTTAATCTTGAAAAGACATCCATGTTTCTGTCTGGATCAAAATATCCAAGGGTCACGCCCAACCTGTTCAGATCTACATGTGGCATCAATGCTGCATGCAGTATACAATGGGATATGATGAAGGCATGGAAAATATCATATTTTTTAATTTGCTTGGTGGTTGTGCGGGTGCATGACAGAGAGGCAATGATTCGGTTTGTTGTATTTCCAGATGCAGGCTTCACATTAATCACAGCAGATGGTACCCATGCAAATGGTTCAGTGCTTATGTCAACTGGCACATGCAGTGGTTCAGTGCTGATCTAAATGATGTTTGAATAGCATGGTTACAATCAACAGCTTCAAGAAATCCTCTCTATTCTGAGTCGTGTCCATGTTTGCATTTCAGGCTACCTTTCCCATCGGTTCACTATGCCACAGCTTGTGATGCTCGCAAAAAGAGCACAGCTACAAAACAAGGCTGGGGAAAGTCCAGAGCTTCCAACTCCAAGTCAACCAAAAAGCTAGAACAGAAAGACAAAATGAAAGGCAAGTGGCCATTGCCAAATTTTATTCAACTCTGTTGACCACAAGATCAATTTGTCTATTCAGTCCGCCATGCTCTTGGTTATCTAGCTTTTTTATGAGAAAAAGACCTGTTGATTCAACGTCTGAGGAATCAGAACCATTTTTACTCTGGAGGAATTTAAAAAAAAAAAAGCAGCTTTCTTTCTTACTGATGCTCCATTGGGTCTCACATGAGGACTCAGCAGCATATGCCTTCTGTAACCAGGACAAAAGCAGATGGCTACACAGGAATGGCTGAAAAGAAAGCCTTTCTCATTCTGCTGTAATAACAGATCTTGTTTATTTGTCAGGGGCCTCCAGGATCAAATCATACAGATTTTCTCTTGCATTATGTAGAAGTCTTTTTTCAAAAAAAGACAATACTGTATTATGTGGATCCATGAAGGCTACTCTGCTCCCAGAAATCACAATGAAGATATTTAAAGTCTTGGGAAACAATTCAGCAAATGGTATTACATTTGAGCTGTTTTTTAGAAAGAAAAATATATGTAGTGTATATGTTTCTAATTGTTTTGAAGTAATGTTTCAAGTTTATTACCAGTGTATTTCATTTTGTAAAACATTTTGCTTAACCCCCAGCATTATAGGTTAAGCTAATTATCATAGATTCAAATGAATGTCTCTAAATAAACATTTTAGTAATGTTTTACATAATTCCTCCATTATAGGAACTATCTTATAATATGGGAGAGGATTCATTGTGGACTACAGTATGAGCACTGCTGTAAAATATTTGATGTTTTCCCTGCAATCAAGGAATAATGCATCACTCAAAAATGCACCCAGTCTACTTTCCACTGCTGAGAAGAAATGATGTGGAATGTTATAATCATTATTCCCAAGGCCAGATGCAGAAATGCATGACTGGAATTTGTGTGCATAAATCTCTTCATCAGCAAACCTCTAGCCTCTTATTGCCACCAGCATCTGGCGCAAATGCCCTCCGTCGCTCCTTCAGGTGGGATCAGCTACATCCTATCAGGTGTAGCCAGGGCTGCAGACTCCCCTTTTTGTTAGAGTTATTTTTCAATAAAAAAGATGAATGAAAATAAGTTGCCTGGAAAAGGATACTTGCACTGCCCCTCGAAGAGTGTCCTGTTTTTTTAACAGCCACAGAATAGACAGAAATTGGTTTAGCTCTGTGAAGTACAACGCTCTGTCTAAAGCAGTGTTTCTCAGCCTTGGCAACTTCAAGATGTGTGGACTTCAATGCCCAGTTTATATGGCTGCCCATGTCACGAAAAAGTGACTCTGGGTGGTGTGCAATAAAACTATAAAACAGTTAACTTATAACAAACAATTATTCAAAAAAATTAAAAATCACAAAGGCTAAGAGAGGACAGCAGATGTTAACAACAATGAAGCCACCTCAGTACCTCGCCAGTCCCCTGAGCCCCCAGACCCGATGGCATAACCAGGTTTTGAGGGACTTCTGGAAAATCAACAGGGATGGAGCCAGCCTCATTTTGTGGGAGAGGATGTTTCATAAGGTGGGCACCACAGCAGAGAAGGCCTGCTTCCTGGGACCCGCCAAGTGTAGCTACTCAGCAGACAGAACCCATAGCATGCCTCTTCTGCCAGATCTGAAGGGACAGGCAGATGTACAGTGGAACCTCAGGTTACGAACGCTTCTGTTAACGAACTTTTCGGGTTACGACCAGCTCCGGCCACAAAATTTTGCCTCGGTTTGCGAACTCCGCTTCGGGGTATGAACAGGATACGCGGCCATTTTTCTGCCCGGGCACGTGGTCCGTGGCCATTTTCCGCCCCTGACACGTGGTCTGCAGCCATTTTTCTGCCCCTGACACATGGTCCACGGCCATTTTCCACCCCTGACACGTGGTCTGCGGCCATTTTTCCGCCCCTGACACGTGGTCCGCAGCCATTTTTCCACCCCTGACACGTGGTCCGCGGCCATTTTCTGCCCCTGACGTGGTCGTAGGGAGGGGGACTCTCCCTCCAAGCAATAGCCGCCTCCCTGTCCTCCATGCCAGAACGGATTAACAGTAATTACATTGAACCTTATGGGGAAATTTGCTTCGGGTTACGACCAATTCGGGCTGCGACCAGAGTCACGGAATGAATTAAGTTCGTAACCTGAGGTACCACTGTAATTGGAGAGATACAGTCCCTCACATAATCCAGCCCCATGCCATAGAGGGCTTTAAAGCTCAAAACCAGCACCTTGAATTGGACCTGGAAGCAGACTGGCAATCAATACAGCTCGCAGAGCAGAGGTGTAACGTGCTGTTCTAGAGGCATGCATAACTGCCCACACCACTGCATTTTGCACCAGCTGAAGCTTCTGTATACTCTTCTACATGTAGAGCACATTACAGTAGTCCAATTGGGAAGTGAATAGGACATAAGTGGCTGTGAGCAGAGCCCCCCCCCCAGTCTATGAATGGGTACAATTGGTGCACAATATGAAGCTGTGTAAAGGCCCTCCTAGCCATGACTGCCACCTGCCTTTTGAGCAGGAGTTGTGATGGCCCCAAGTTGCGCACCAGGTCTGTTTGGGGCCATGCAATCCCATCCAGCACAAAAGAAGGCATAGTCCTAGAACCGGCATGCTTCAAAACCCAAAGCCATTCAGTCTTGCCAGGATTCAGCTGAAGCCCATTTTCCCCCATCCGTACCCTCACAGCCACCCAGCACCAAGATAAGACATCCATGGCAGCGTTTAATTTGCTGGGGCAAAGATATATAATTGGGTATCATCAGTGTAATGATGATACCTTACCCCAGGGCAACAGATGAGCTCACCCAACATCCTCATGTAGGCGTTGAATAGGAGTGGAGAGAGTGCCAAACCCTGAGGCACCCCACGCAGTAGGGGCCAAGGATGAGATCCCCCTCTCCAATCACTACTGACTGGAATCAACTCTGGAGGAAGGAGGTGAACCAGCACAACACAGTGCCGCCCACCCCCAATCCTCTGAGCCAATCCAGAAGGATACCATGGTCGATGGTATCGACAGCTGCAGAGAGGTCAAGTAGGGCAAGGATGAATGCACAACCCGCATCCCACCCTCGCCAGAGATCATCCAAAAGTGTGATCAATGCTGTTTCCGTCCCATACCTGTTTTGAATCTGATTGAAAGGGATCCAGATAATCTCCTTTATCCAAGGTCCTCTGAAGTTGTTGCACAACCAGCTTCTCAACCACCTTCCCCCAAAAGGGGAAGTTAGATACTGGATGAAAATTGTCCAGTATAGTGGGGTCTAGTGATGGCTTCTTAACGAGGGGGCAAACCAAGGCCTCCTTAAGAGGTAAAGTAACAACCCCCTCACTCAAAGAAGAATTCACCGCTGCTAGAACCCATTCACATGACACCATCCGGGTCCATCAGTCTCCATGGGCAGACTGATCTAATGGGTCCAGCCTCCCTGTAGTGGATAGTGGTGCTAGAGAACCCCATGGTAATCAGGGCATGATCTGATCATGACAAGGGAGACATCAAAGCTCCCCCAATTTCAGATCGCATAGCCACTGCTCCAACAGGAACACCAGATCCAGTGTGTGACCACTGCCCCATGTCAGGCTCTGGATGACCTGGGATTGGCCCATGGCCATCATGGTGGCCATGAACTCCTGAGTCGTCTCAGACCCCACTCCCCCCAAAAAAGCAGATTGAAGTCCCCCAAGACCATAAGTCTAGGGAACTCCACTGCCATCCCAGAAATGGAGTCAAGGAGCTCAGGCAGGGAAGTTGCTATACATCAGGAAGGCTGGTACAACAGCAACAATCCCAAGTGATCCCTAGAGCCCAACTTAATGAACAGGGTCTCACATCCAGTAACCTGTGGTGCAGCGCCCCTGAAAGCTGTAAGAGATTCCCCAATGATGATCACCACACCTCCACCCTCCACCTCCACCCCTGCCCCATGGTCTTGGCTGATGCCACACCCAAAGCCCAGCTGGGCATATCTCTGAAAGGGCTACCCCACTTCTGGATCCAGCCAGGTCTTGGTAATACATGCCTTACATGTTTTTATGAAAGAATGTTTGTCTTACTACATTTGTAAAGTTGATTGCGACGGTTTTTATTATTCATATATACTTATCTTAAAAAGTATATTCCACATGCATAACACTTTCTATTTCTTTCAATGCATTTGAAGATGACTAACCAACTTGTTGGTCTCCTTCTTGAGAGGAGGAGGAGGAGGCGGCGGCGGCGGCAGCAGCAGCGGCTCTCTCTGGATTACCATAGTGATGACGATGCAACCTTGTTGCAGCCATGTCTGGCTGTGGCCTGCCAGATGCTTGTCATGATCACCTTCCAACCCTAAGACACTGATCAAGCCAGTAACTGGGAAGCATTTAGCTTTGTGAATCCAAAACTGCACTTCGTACTGCAATCTGTTCATTGTGTTCTAAACAAAGCAATGCATGAAAACATCTAGATTGTATCAACTTATCCTAGAATTCTTTTGCACATTTTATTTGTAGAGGTTCTCCAACTTTTTTCACATGTGCTTTGTGACAGCTCTGTTATACAATAAGTTTGGCAGCGGCTGTATGTTATTTAAGTTAGTCAATGTATTAACTGTCAGTTAATGCTAAGAATCTCTGCCCTCTTTATGCTTTTCCCTTCTGTCGTTTTGGGAAGCATGGAAGCTAACATGCTGCTACACCATAAAAGATATGAACTAACCCATTTTGAACCACTTATAAGAAATAATAATCCCTGGCACCTGGATAAATTGGAAACTTTTCCTTGGGATGTGTAGCATGTGGACCCACTTCCAAAACCATTAACATAAATGGAAAAATTCTGTTCATACGAAGCATAAGCCCACATGCTCACAAAGAGTGAGAATGCATTATAATAGAATGCATTCTGTTATTAGTTACTGTGTTTTCTTCTTTCTGGGTATTCTTGTGACACTGAGCAACGTGTTAAAGAAGGCAATATGTTGAAAAACACTTGTGGGGCCAAGGCCTGGAAGTAGGAACAAGCTGTTCCCTATTCTTTAGGATCTGCAGATGTGCCTGGTGAAATGCTGGGGGACGCTTTTTCTCATTGATATGAGCAATAAGACAAGCAGATCCTTCCATCTCATTTCTATAAAATGCCTCCTGCCTTAGCTCAGTCTTGCAAAAACATTGCTGCCCTCAAGGGAAAGAATGGAAGAACATTCATTTGGCTTCCCAGCTGTGGTGCCTGCTGCTGAAGAACTCTTCCTGTGCCACTGAATCAAAAGTGTGTCCTGGAGACAAAGAGGACTTCAAGAGAGAATGTTTGAAATGCCACACCAGAGACTAGCTAGCATTTTCCCCATACTACCTTGAGTGACTCATACCTTAGCTGGCTATTTGGTCTCCCCCATGTCCTGGTACAGTGCCAAAGCTTTTCAAACAGGATTTGTCTTTTATTAGATTGCACTCAAGTGAGGCAAAGGGCACCATTTCAGTGTAAATCAAGAGAATGGGCTTTACTTAAGCCCAGATAATTCTGAACAGATCCTTATAGGTAACAAAAATTGTGATTCCTCTTAGCTTCCATGTCACTGCACTGAGAGGCTTGCCTCTGAAAAGCTGCTTACTCATAATAAGAGCTGACATTTACACAGAGCTTTGCATTTTGAGAGCTCTCTACAAACATTAACTAATTAATCCTGAAAGCTGTGCTATGACACAGGTAAGGGCTGTTCTGCTTGAAAGAGACAGGAGAAAACAGGCTGTCCTAGGGCTCAGATCCCTTGCCTAAGCTCATACAGCAGACTGATGCCAGAGTTGCTTAAAGTTCAGCCTATGCCCTGACTCTTCAATTCCCAAAAGACGTATCTGCGGGTCAGCTAGCAAACCCTAGTGTGTGCTACACCTTTTCGCAAGCCTGAGTTCCGTGTTGATCCTGCTAATAGCAAAGGGGAAGGAAGGAGAAGTGGAAACAGGCACAAGGGTTACACAGCCTCAGCAAGTAGCAGCTCCTAGCTTATCTTCCTGGGCTGAGAAGCTAAGTAGGACTGATGCTGGTTAGTACTTGGATAAAAGCAGGGATGTACAAAACATTCTATGCACAGAGTAGCTGTTTTGGGATGATCTGCACATGGAGAGAAGGCTGCATTCTCTGTCTGCCTTCCCTAATCCTGAATCAGAAATGGGGATGGCCTGCTTGAGACAGAATCTGGAAAACAAGGTTCTGGGTGGAAAAAAAGAAAGTACAGTTCCTTGGACTGGAGTTTGCCTTGCCCCTTGCAACCTGAATGCTAAGCTGGACTATCTTTTGCAATCACTTGTCTGGTTCAGTACAGCAGGAGACACCGCTCATGTCCGTCCTACTGTTGGCTTGGGTTGGAGGTGGGGTTGTGTAGGTAGACTGCTGGAGCCCTACAGCACGCCCTGAAGGAGTGCTCAGACCTGGTCAGTCTTGGCAGTGGTTGCCTGGCAGTACCAGGAGACAGAGTTCTCCAGGACAGGTCACTTGGCAACACCCATTGCTCATGGCTGGAGACCGATTTGATGGAGAAGCTCCTCTTGCTTAAAATGAACCTCCCTTTGCTGCACTTCCCTGACCTGTTACTGAGGGGGAATGAGGCCAGCCTCCTGCTCACCCTCCAGACTGCTGGCAGTACATTGCCCATCACCTAGGTATGGCTGAGTACTTTCTCTAGCATACCAATTCACTTGGGTCACACTCATTCACTCACTGGAGCTAGACATGCTGGAATGAGTCCCTGGCTCATATAACTGGAGACATGCACGTTAGGTGATATCCTTATGGCTTACCTGGCTGTCCCTTCCAATCCTTGTGCCTCACCACTGAGTGAGATCCACATTGGAAAGGGCTCCACGTGGCTAGAAATAGTCTGTGCACCACCTGAGTTGTAGCAGGATTCAGTTGTGCCCTCTTGACTGCATTGCTGGGGCCAATGATGGTCCTGGGGCTCATTCCCTGATTTCCTGGCTATGAGGCTTCATGCAGTCATAGCACATCAACAGGTCTTATGAAAGTGATGCTCCAGCCAGCAATAAACCACACGCAACCCAGAGAGAAGAAAAAGAGGACTTTTTACAACTCATCATGCTATTGCCTGACTGACTGGAAGGTAACTTAGTGCTGTTTTTATTAAGGTCCCTGTGGGGAAGTTGTGGTTGTTATTCTGTGCACACCTCCAGATGAACGGCTATCAGAAAATCCAAGGGCTGGAGGCTAGACAAAGTGGCAAAAAATGTTAGAAGAAGGTAATGGCAAACCACTTCTATATTGTTATTAAGAAATCTGCACAGACATGTCTATATTGTCACCAGGAGCTCTGCTTGACTCAAGGGTGACATCAGACAGGGATCAGCATCTTTTGTTGATGTGTGGCCTATTTCTTGTGTAACATTTACCTTCAGGTATCATTGAATCCTTGATACAGACTGGGAATATGCCAGGCTTGGTTTATTATCTGCTTTGCCTAAAAGACCCTTGATTTTTTGGGGAGTGGAGCTGTGTTTGGAATCTTTTGTTCTTAACCTGGGAATCTCCAAAGGTGGGTTTTATATTAGAGGAAGAGAGGTGTTTTTTTTTTTTTAATGTAGATTTCCTAAGACACTTACCAGTGACTTGGGTTCCTCCTAATACTGGCACCCAGGCTGTGGTTTAGCTACTTTACAGTTTCTAATTACACATCTCTATGGACTATAGTCCATTAAAAAAGCCAGTCTAAATTCTTGACAACTATTTTATTGATCTCATGATTTTAAATGCACTATTCTACCTGGATCAGGATCAAGAACACCTGAGGTGCAAGCATAGCATTTTTTTTTTTTCATTTGGTTAAAAATAATGTTATTTCTTTCAGGTTTTCAGTGTGCCCAAAAGAGGACCCCAGAGAGAGTTTTATTCATTTGGGTAAAGGTAACCATGAGATTTCAAAAAATCAAAAAAATGATTAGCAGTAGGTCAGGGACATGGCCCTACAAAGGGTTTTATCTATTTTCTAGCTATCATGCCCCAGATTTCATAAGAAAAACTTACCCAGCAGCAGATTGCCTTTTTACTCTCACTGTCCCTAAACAGAGGAAGGCCTTGATTGTGGCCCACTTTAATGTTCTTCTATAGGCCCTTGAAGGTATAGTCTGGCAAATTTGATATTTGGAACATGTCTTTCCATGTAGCTTGGGAGAATTAGAGTAGCCCACATGCTGCTTTATTGTTCTTATTACAAGAATTCCCAACTGGAACTCATGGGGTCCCTTTCACAGCTCTGTGTAGGACTGAAGACTTTTATTTACATTTTCTTTTATTGGATCACTACCCAGATAAGTGCAACATTTCTGTGAATATGTTTTTTTCACACCCTTCAATGATTGTAACTAAATACTGACTGTCTGAGTCTCAGACTGGCACAACTCTATTGCCTTCCAAGGAATGAATGATACTGGAAATGTTCATTCTTCTGGAACTAATCAGAAAATTAGTATTTATCACTGGTGATATTCACAATGAGGAAGTGTCAAGTACTGACCTCAGAACTTAGGTATACAGTTTTGTGAAGTAGATGATGAAAAGTTGGTCAGCTTATACAGTATGCTATTTCTGGATATTTAATATATAATTTGTTCACACAAGAGCAGATTTGAAAAAAAGATATTAAACAAAATGTAAACCCCAACTGCATTTTCTTTCCATTGAGGAGGAGCAGGCACACATTATTCCAGCTTGAAATAGTTTATTGCATCAATCCTTTACATGCTAATTTAAATATAAACAGCATAGAATTCAATAGCACTTACTCCCAGGTGTGTGTCTCATGTGTATATCTGGAATTACAATCTACATGAAGAGGAACACATGTACAAAAACTCCAGTATTAATAATTGCTGTTTGTGCCAATCTGATGGAAATCTAAACAGAACAATTTGATCCCAAAGTGATACCGACATTATTTAAAATCCTATTCTAAAGCTGAAAAAAAATCATACTTCTCATTAATTTTAGGGAGAAATTACAGCAGTGGGATAAATTTCCCATTCTGTCCCTTCCTCTGTTGCAGCTAGGAATGCTGAGTACTTGCTCGATCTGCATTTTTAACCAAATGCACCTAATTTGTATGTTTTGGATTATCTATTCAGATGATTGTTATTCTTTGCAATGAAGTTCTTGGTTCAAAAGCTGTTTACAAAATACAGATATTATGAAACACTGGGTATGAAAGTAAATTTGGATTTCCTCTCCCCACCCTTTTTAAATTGAACGATACAGAAGTATAAGAGGAAAGACTTATATGAATAGAGGCAAATCTTAAAGAGACTGGCTACAAAGTTCTCTTTCCAACCCCAATTGCAGCCTTCTCCAACCTGGCACCTTTTGGAGGTGTTTGCCTAAAACTTCCATCATCTTTGCCAAGGTGGCCAATTATCTGTCATTTAACACAGCTGGGAGGCACCAGGTTCAAGAAACTGCTGTAATTTTACTGGAAGTCTATTTTGTGTTCATCTCTTACATTTTAGTTTAATAAAGAATATAACATTTAATTTTTCCTACTTGAGCAGTGTTTCTCGACCTTGGCAACTTTAAGATGTCTGGACTTCAACTCCCAGAATTCCCCAGCCAGCCAGGCAATTCTGGGAGTTGAAGTCCAGACATCTTAAAGTTGCCAAGATTGAGAAGCACTAGTCTAGAGCCTTGTGGTGGCTTATAAATCAAATAAGTAAACAAATAAATGAACTTCAAGGACTCACTAAGTCATAGTAGCATCAGATACTGAGTTCCACACATTTCTGCTGATACAAGCTGTATTTGCTACATCAGGGGCCACAAAGCAATAGAACAAAATCAGAGCCATGGAGTCATTTTAGACATTTTTTTTTTCAGTGCAGCCCCATATTGGTTTTCATGGCAGCTGATCAATACTGCCTTTTGATTTCTTCTTAAGGTGGTGTAGCATCTTAAGTCAGCCAAAATGTGTGTCTTCAAGGTAGTGTCAAAGTGTTCCAAGGTTATCAGGAAAATTCCATCCTTGTTTCCCTCTTCCTTAGGAGGACAGCCTTTATCCCTTTTTTGGCATGGGAAAGGTACTCCCAGTGCTATGTGGTACAAGATAAAATAAGCAAGCCAACAGAACAGCTTTTCTCAACTTCAATATTTGTCAGCTACCCTGGATGCACTGATGGCTTCCAGCAAGTTCAGAGTGATCTCCTCCATATTTATTTTCTGCTTGCCTGAGGGTAGGCTGTCACAGTCTTGCTGTGTCATATGTCAAAGCTTTACTATGCTCAGACACCAAAATTTAAAATGAATCAAATGCACTTACTTTCATTGAAGCCTATCTTTTACACAGATTTGGGACTGAGGTGAAGCATTTTCAGTTATCTATGCAGTTTAGGATGTCCAATTTAGAATGAGCTGAATACCTGAATATATTGACAGCATCAGCATCAAGAAAAGGGTGCTTTAACTTCAAAACAAATCTATGTATGTATCCCAGAGATTCAGAAATCCCCAGCTTATAAAAATTACCTGAGAAGTCACAGAAAACAACCATCTTTTACAGGAATCAGAACCTGCCAAGGAAATTCTTTTTCAGGTGAAGTGGGCAACTACTGTAAGGCCTCCTTCAGCATCGATGTGCAAATCAGAAAAATTTGCCCATTCATTTTCTTTGGTTGTAGTACTTAAGGGATCAGGATCCCTTGCTAGAGAATAAGCACTGAGTGTATTTGTAGGAGTCTAAGTATCTTGAAGAAATAAAAAATGGAGAGGAAATTTCAGAAACGCTCATTCTTCTGCTCTGGCCTCTTTAGGCTCCAGGATGAAGGATCTTTCAAACCAGCATTCCTTAACAGTTCAAGGCTGCAGGACACCAAGCGTTCTTTTTAAACAAGGAGCACCTATAAATGTTTCCAATAGAAGAGAATATGCGTAGCTCAGGGTTGAACTGTGGAGTCCTTGGGGTTCTCCGTGCTTGATTCTTTTCTTGCAAACCTTTCGTTACCCAGCTAGGTAACATCTTCAGTGCTGGAATGGGATGGGGTTTGCTCTTTATTTATATACAGTAGCCTGCCCTACCTGTGTTGGTGTTTTGTTTTGTTTTGTTTTTCTGGTAGTTCCTTGATTAGGGTATTGTTTACTGCTTGATAGTATGTCTGGTCACTATGGACACATGGACAGACATAACCATAGTTTCAACTGGGAAACTGTCAGCATCTTAGAGTAAGCTAAATCCAAAAATGCGAGGGAATTCTGGGAAGCTCGGTATTCAGACAAGGCAGCCATCAACAGACACACAGAGATAAACAACATCTACACACTATTCAAAAGAGACAATAGAAAGGAAAGGAAAAGACCAGAACATCTTCCTCACCAGCAATCATCACCCAGATAAGCAGAGATTAACATACAATCAAGCAGTAAACAATACTCTAATCAAGGAACTACGCGGCCACTCTATATAAACAGAGAGCAAACTCTACTCCATTCTAGCACTGAAGACGCTACCTAGCCGGGTAACGAAACGTTTGCAAGAAAATAACCAAACTCAGAGAATCTATAAATGTTTCTTTAACTGAGGCTTGAGTGCTCATTTGAGCAGAAAGATAAGGAATACATTGAAGAAATTTTAAAACAAAAAACCCCTATTCAATTAAAACATATTTTAATATTATTCCACCCTTTACATTTAATAATTAATTAGACATTTTAATAGGATGTGTGAGCTTGCAGATGATGGTATAGATCTTCAATGTCTGGAGTGAGATTGGTTTAAAGACAAAGGGCCTTCCCCCACTGCCACCAAACCACAGCAGAAACATACCCTAGTAAATCTCTTTTTTGCTGTCCTTCAATTCATCCCTGGCCTGTGAGTAAGACAAGCTGAAACCATCCCTAGTCGAATTGGTGTTAAAATAATATTTCCCCTTTTATTTTGACACTGTCTTAGGCCACTTTCAAGGGTTATAAGATATTTGACCTCCATTACCTTGGAGGGCAGTCAGGAGACTGGGAAGAGAGGCAGAAAACAGACTGGCATTAGGGCAGCAAAGGTTATACTAGTATAGTTTTCTGCCAACTCAGTGGAGGCTGAAGCAAAGAGCATTATTCCATTGCAGCAGTGCAGAAAGGCCTGTAGAGTTGGCATATTTCCGTATTTGGTCTTGGCAGTGCAGAGTGCTGAAAATCCATTTTCACAAAGTGATGTTGAAGCTAAAGGCTCAGACTTTTAATGCCAAATATTTTCTATGAACTTTGATCTAAAAGTCTTCTCAATTGTTTGGGTACTTACTTGGCTAATGAAATTACATGGATCCAAAAGCCACAAATATAGTATTTTCTTGGATCATGGGATCATTTTGCAGAATACCTTCTAGTTGCTCAGGAAACACTGTTTTCTACAGAACATTGGTTAAGAAGCACTGCTCTGGAATAGGAGGAGTCATCATCCTTTGGAATTTCAAAGAGTGACACCAGCTCTCTCTACCCTACCTCTACATGTGCAATTTTTTCCCATTGAGTTCTGCAGCTCTTTCTTTAATTAAGAATTACATAAAAGTTCTTAAACAGAAATGTGCTGTCTTGCAGGGAATTCTTAAACACTTGGACTTGGCTGGTGTTTTGTAGGATAAAGCTTTACTGCCTGCTTTATGGGAGCCTCAGGGTCTGTTGTCTTAGAAATGGTCAGTGTCAAGCTTTGTTGCCTTATAAGCCCAGGATAGCACACCCTGAAACTTTGGCTTCAGTGGCAGCATCACTGGGTGGGAATATTACCAACAGTTCCACTTGATAGCATTTCATATTGCCTGTGGTGTTGCATCTGTGAGTTTATGGATTTCTTGTATTGGGCAAAGTTAAAACACATGTTTCATCATGGCCACTGCAGCAAAAATGGATCCATTTTTTCCCATCTGGATGACAAGAGAAGTTCATTGGCATTCCATAGCTTTGGCAAACTGATTGCAGGAAGATTTTTATGAGGTATAGCATGATCAAAACAAACAAAGGCTAAACAGTTGGAGTTTATGTGTTATTAAGGAGATGGAATTGGTTCCAGACTGCAATTTCTAGGCTGTGGATAGAATAATTCATTCATACACAATGGTAAATGCTGCAGATGGTATTTATTTATTATATCTCTCTAATATTGTGCAACAGCATCACATCTGAAGGGGTCATTTTATATATGCATATTGACAGAAATTACCTCACATTATAAATTACTTGTAAACTTGTGTACACAAGCACCTTGCCCTGACCTGCTATTTTGCTTGGCTCTTTAATCATTGGAAGTTTTTATTTCACCTCTAATAAAATTATGAGCTACAATTTGATGAAACAGGAAAATATTGGAACGTAGGAAACTGCTTATTTTGACCCAGAGAATTGGTTCGATGAACCCAGTGTTGTCAATTCTGTTTGGCCATGATTTTCTGAGGTTTTATAAAAGATTCTTTCCTAAGTCTTCCCAGAGATACCAGGAATAAAATGCAAAAAGGATCAAAGACCTTCGATCCAGATATTTTATAACAATATATCACAGCATTTCTAATCCAGAACATGACAACAGAAGATATATAAATGTGATCTGTTCCTACAGCTATCCTGTCCCAGAGTCTCCTTTCTCCCATCCCCTGCTTCCACTTTTGAGGTTTTCTGTCTGAATGGATGCTCAACATTCCATGACCTTGGAGGAGGAGATCCATGTTAGTCTATGGTAGGGAAAGAAAAAAAAATCAGAAGTCCAGTAGCATCTTTTCCAACTAACACATTTCATTAAAAGGCATCTGGTTTCATGAGCAGCAGCTCATTTCATCAGACGCATAAAATAGCTAGACTGAAATATGACATAAATTGGAATGAGGGACAGGGAGGGGAAGATAGATTGGATATGCAAGATGCAGGTTACATGTGAGATAGATTACAAGTAACTTATCAATTAACAATTGTAATGTATTAAAAACCCATTGTGTTTTTTGAGGCCTTTTGAGATTGCTTTTTTTTTTATGTATGTGATTTCAGCAACCTCTCACTCAGTTGTGCTGTTAAGTCTTGTTTTCCATTTTGAGATCTGCAATTGACTGTTCTGAGCAATTGAAATGCTGTTATATTATTTTGTCCTTGTTTTGTGTCCTGATGTCAAGCTTGTATGCATTAATTATTTTGTGCAAAGTCTGTCCCATTTGTCCTATGTGGAATGCAGAGGGGCATTGCTTGCAGATTTTGGCATAAATCATATCAGAGGAAGGAGCATGTGAAAGCATCTGTACTTACTGGGCCCTGTAATGGTGTAAATGTGGGGCAAAGTAGACATCTGGGTTTGTTGCAGGGTCTGGTTGCCATGTTGGCATCTGTTGCTTGTGAGAATCTGCTTCAGGTTCGGTGATTGTATGCAAGTTCTGGCCAGCCACCAGTGCCTGAGAAAGTGCAGTGTCATTGTCCAGTATGGGCTGTAGCTTGTTAATAATGTACTTGAGTGTTCGAGCTATGAGTTGCAGGTGGCAACCAATGGTGTTCTGTTTGTGTGTGTGTGTGGCCTGCCTTTTCATAGATCCTTCTTGGGAAGTGATCAGGCTGTATGAATTTGTTTATTGATCTCATTGGGTGGATAATTCAGACTCCTGAATACCTGGCCATATGCTTGACTCTCTTGACAGAGATGCTCAACTGATGGAATTCAACCAGGCATTCAGGAGACTGAACTACCCATCCAACTGATGAAGTGAGATATAGCTCATGAAAGCTTATGCCTTTTAATAAAATTTGTTAGTTGGAAAAAGTGCTACTAAACTCCTCCTGATTTTCAACATTCCATAGACCCTGAAAATAGTTATTGACTCAGAACACAAGCATGTAATATCACAAAATACAGCTGATCAACAACATTCACAAAGCTCAAATATCTATATCTATATCTATATCTATATCTATATATATAAAATCACTGATCATTCATAATAATGATGAAATAATCCTTTTGTTTCTTCTGTGTTAATTTGACAGCTAGAGTGGGAGAGAAAACCATGCTCTAAGTGTCACTGTTATGGCCCTGCTGGACTCATCTTCTGATAAGGAGGAGGAAGAAGTAAAGTCAGGGGCTTCTAGGGATAACAGCCCTGGAGGGGTGATTTCAGCACTGTTGGAGCCTGGCTAGGCAGATCCAGCAAGCCCCCAGGACTGCCAGCCTGCACCTCCTGACAGCCTCTCCGGCTCTGAGGTTCATCCACCCATTGCAAGCAGAGGCGTGCTTTAAAGATCCAACAGCAGAGGGCTGAGCTCCGCAGGTCCGATAGACTGGCCAAGAAGCTGGAAGCAGGAGAGCAT
Organism: Python bivittatus; assembly: GCF_059951505.1. Lineage (NCBI taxonomy): Eukaryota > Metazoa > Chordata > Lepidosauria > Squamata > Pythonidae > Python > Python bivittatus. The sequence goes on along the minus strand of NW_028277040.1, from coordinate 2,896,319 downwards.
CCAAGGAGTACGGTCCCTCAGCTGTGCATCTGGGAGGTAGATCAGCGTGGCTTATTTATTGGCCTCCCTCCCTGAGAACAACTTTTCCAGCCTCAGCTCTGCCCTGTTTTCCTTCCTGTGCCGTGCTTTGAACTCCGGATTCCACCTCACCGTGCCTCTTGTCTTTTCCCTTGGATCTGTTGTTTGTCTATCGGATTCCTAATCTCCACGCCAAGGACTCTTTGCTTGTAAAAGTTCTGCCTGAGTATGCATACCTCTGGACTGTGGCAGGCATCTAGCTTTTGTCTTGAATCCTGGTGTTGGATTCAGTGTCTGCGGGTCTTTCCTTAATTGAGTGATTGCAATCAGGCGACCATCAGCCACCCCATTCACAACTTTTTGCCTGGGGGCAAAAAGTTCATGGGGACAGAGCTTCTTGGATGTTGAAGGGAATTAATGTTTGTATTTACATTCATTGGAGAGGAAGGGACTACAAAAGAGTAAACAGGCACACAATGGGGAATAGACTGGGCTGTTTTCATATTGCAGTCATGGCTGTCAGTGCCAGTGCACTGCTTTGATGTGTATTTCCCATTGTGCGCCTGCTTATTCTCTTGCAATCCCTTCCTCTCCAGTCTCTGTGCTCTGCAAGCCGGGAAAAAAGAAAAACGACAGGTCAGGCACAGAACAATGCGTACTGACTGTAATGGGGATCATGTGACTGAGTGACCCTGTGAAGGTTGTAAATGCAGGCATTGGTCATAAAGTTATTTTTTCAGCACTATCATAACTTCGAACAATCGCTGAACAAGGCACTTGTAAGTAAGGACTACCTGTAATTCTACACACAAAGATATTTGTATAGATGGAAATAACCTATGTGGAAATACATGAATATGACTAAAAATGGAACCCAAGTCTGAGTATAGAAGTCTTTGCAGAATTCTTCAAGGCTTCTTGTGTTGTTTTCATGTTTCCGTCAATGCAATTTTGCACACCTTCAGATACCACTGATCCAAAGAACACTGTATTTGAGTTTTTCAATATTTTGCAATAGTAAATCTGGCAGTTAAAACAACTAAATTTATTTATGTGTTTTGATGGTTTATAAATCAGATAATGGCAAACCACTTCTGAAAAACCTTGCCAAGAAAACTGCAGGGACTTGTCCAGGCAGTCACCAGGAGTCAAAAACTGACTTGAAGACACACACACACACACACATAAAAACCTAAAAGCCCTGAATATCAATTGTTGTGGTTGACCTTTTTTACCTTCTTTCCAGATCTTCAATATCTCTTTTGCAGTTAAGCAACCAGAACACTATTCCAAATAAAGTTGCATTATATTTTTGTATAAAGAGGTTATGGTATTGGCCATTTTATTATTGATTCCTTTCCTAATTATGCTCAACATGAATTTTGCTTTTTCACAGCAGCCACACTCGGGGATGACATTTTCACTCAGCTGCTTATCACCAATATCATGGTCAGTCCCTGCAAACACCATCAATCTATATTTCAAGTAAGAATTTTTACTCCCATTATATGCATCACTTTTTACTTGTTTTCTGGGATCTACCTTTGCCATTTTAATGCCCTTTCCCTGATTTGGAGAGATGGGTTGTGGGGGAGAGTCATTTGCTTTGCTGTTGCTGCTCTGTTCATGTGAAATTATTTGACCACATTAAGCTTACCCTACAGAGTCTAGCAAGGGCTCTCTCGACTGGAGCCTTATGCTTTCCTTTCAGCACAGCCCTGGCTTCTCCAATGGATAGGACAGCCGACCAAAAACCACAGCCAGTCAGTCACAAGGAGTGCTGCTGGCCCATTCATTCTGTTTAAGGTGTAGAGCTTTAGATAGCAAGTTATCTACCAAGCTGGCACACAGACAACTTTGTCAATTGTGCACCATCGGTTCATTGGGCAGAAGCTGCTTTCAGCAGCTTGTGTGATGTCTTTCTAAATGAGCAGCCTTGGGCTTCAAATTAATGTTATTTTCTCTAGTAAAATGCTACTTGATTAATCTCGTTTTGCTAGCTAAATAACATTAGGTAATGATAAAGACATTTAGCAATAATCTGGTCTCTTGCATATTTTCTGCAGGTGCCTAGAATACATGTATTTCTGATGGGTTGCCAAACTCCTGCAGCAATCATATCAATAGTTTCTAAGCCAATCCCAGTCCTCTTGTCAGAGCAGATCTTTATTCCTCTCCAAACTGAAGTATTAATTAAGCCTATATAACTCACAGCATTTAACTTCACAGCTGTTCATAAACACAACATAAAAATCAAGATAGATAGGAATGAATCTGCTAAATATAGGTCTGTACCAGGTCTGGTCATAAGAACCATCTTGGAACTCAAAGGAAACATGAGAATTTACATTCTATGCTCAAAATAAAGGTTGGATGTCTGTGTATCAAGTTCTGTTAAACAAATTGTTTTCAGTGAATTCTGTTTGCATCAGACCAATACATTTGTTCACTGGGAACTGCTGGAAGAGACAGTAGTTACGTTTGGCATACTTACCTGACAGTAAGTCTATTGAACATAGCAATCTAAATTCCAAACCAACCTGCTTACTTTTGCAATGGGTCTGTAATAAATGAGACCTTCAAATACAAATTGACACTGTCGGTTCTAAGTACCCATGACAGTAAATTCCAATGCTACAGAAGACCCAGTGTAAAATTCAGGGGAGGTCACAGATTACAGGTCTCTGAAATGCATGGTAAGTTCCCATAATTGGCTGCAGAGGGTTGATAGACCTTCCAGAGCATAGATGGAGAAAGCAAGATACTGGGGCATCTATTTCTTTGACATGTCAGACACTACTCAATAAAATGTAGACTGGGAGTGGCCATTTTTATCTGTGTAGGTTACAGACTTATTTATTAGGGAGAATCTAGTTGGTTGGATGTAGCAAGTTATACATTTCTCTTAACTAGGGAGACTACTAATTTCTTTAAAAGTGGTAATTCAGAGACTCACAGTCACTCATGCCCTAGTTACCTCCCATTTGGACTTCTACACGGGGTTTCCCTTAAAGAGTATCTGGAAGCTTCAGGTGGCAATGGTGCAGGCAGCCACGTGTGTCCCTAGAACGGCACAAATTACACCTCTGCTTCATGAGCTGCATTGGTTGCCAGTGTGCTGTTGGGTCCAATTCAAGGAGAGACAGTTTTGTCTAGTGGCTAAGGCACCAGGCTAGAAAGCAGGAGACAGTGAATTCTAGTCCCACCTGAGGCATAAAAGGGTGACTTTGGGCCAGTCCCTCTCTCTCAGCCCAACTCATCTCACAGGGTTCTTGTTGTGGGGAAAATAGGAGGAGGAAGGAGGATTAGGTATGTTTGCTGCCTTGAATTATTTATAAAAATAATAAAGGAGGGATAAAAAAAAATCTAAAAAAAAAAGGTGCTGGTTTTGACCTTTAAAGCCCTTCATGGCTTGGGAGCAGGTTATCTGAAGTAACGCCTCTTCCTGATTACATCTGCCCATCCCATCAGATCTGGCAGAGGGGGCATGCTGTGGGTCCTGTCTGTCAAGGAACTACACTTGACAGGTCCCAGGAAGTGGGCCTTCTCTGCCGTGGCATCTGCCTTATGGAACATTCTTCCCCCTGAAGTGAGGCTTGTTCCATCCTTGTTAATGTTCCAGAAGTCCCTCAAGTCCTGGTTATGTCATCAGACCTGGGGGTCCCAGGGAATCTGTGAGATCTTGAGGTAGCTGCATTATGTTTCATTCTCTCTTGTGCCTTGCATTTTTAATAGTTTTTAACAATAACTGTTTTTGTATATTTATTGTTTTTTAATTAAGAGTTGTGTGCAGCCCAGAGTCACTTTGCTGTGAGATGGGCAGCCATACAAATCTGATAAAATAAATAAATGAACAAATAAATAAATAAATAAATAAATAAATAAATAAATTTGATGGTGGGGAGAGGGAAATGCTGGAGTCTGAATATTTTTAAGCTAGTGCTTATTAATCTCAAGGTTCTTGGATACAAACAAACAAAAATCCTGTTTTATATTAAGCAGATATTTAGTTCAGGATTAGGATTAGTTTTGGTACTGATATTTCCTTGGTGTTTCTGTGGGATTACCTTTGCTAGAAGAAAGAATGGGGAGTGCAGCTGATTCTCCTGATTCTCTCTACTATTTATCTATTTACTTGAAGTCAGAGACCAAATTAAAATATTGCATACAGAGCAAGCAAGAGTAAAAACACATGAAATCAAACCAGCTATATGCATAAATCCCAAACAGGGAAATGATAAAATAATAGTAAGCAATAAGGCAGTAAGTAACATCGGAAAATACCATTTTAGTCCCCAAAATGGCAGCCAGTTGATCCAGGCTCGGGTGCATTCAAGCCCATGGATTTTTGATGGTGACTGCAGTGGAGCAGAAACTACCAACTTTCTTTGAAGTTGCTCAGGAAAAGTCTGCTAGAAGGAACTGTACATCCCTGGACTCCATTCTGCTCCTTTCTCTAGCAAGGAGTGGGCACAGTAATGCCAGTGGCCAGTCCTGAAACAGTGGGCAGTGCAGCAGAACATGAGCTCTTGTTGGGTAGCTGCAGCTGAGCACCTGTAATAGCCATCCAGATAGGGAATGTTATTGACCCATCCCTCTACCAGGTTTGAAGGTAGGGCACTGAACCTAAGCTAATCTAAATGCTCTTTGGTTTGAGTGAGAAAATATCTTTAAAAGATAGTTTGGAACAGCAAAGGGGATGCAATAAAAGTTTCCTAAGTGTAATTTGGTATTTGAGATCCATGAGCCATCAGTCAAGATCAAGGTCATGTTGTTTGGACTCAGATAGTGTTCTCCAGAACTATCATTGTTAGCAATTGAACTGGAAGGCCACAGACTGGCTTTTTTTTTTCCCTTTCCGTGAGAAAGAAAATTTATCTGTAGGAACAAAGAAAGAATCACTTCCATAGTTCAGCATCAGCTGTATTTTACACAGCATATTCTTATCTAGGTGGCTAAGGAAGGAGATCTTAATTCTAAGGAAGGAGATCCTAATTAGATCCTAATCCTAACATACCACAGGGAAGGGTTAATTGTAGCAGCCGGCACCTTGTTAATATGTGTAAGTTAGGTAGTCCCTTGGTAGTTGTGAGCTTCTAGAAGATTCCTTTAACCGTGGCCTTTTTTCTGTTGTTGTTGCCTCTGTTATTGTTCCTTCCTTTTCTCTCATGGTATGATCACACAGAATAATGTCTTTTTCTCCTGTTTCTTTATGAACATTGGTATTTTCTGAACTGTAAGTAAAGTACCCCTTCATGGATCACTGCCTTGTCGTGGCGAAGGGGCTTGCGTAACTCAGTGAAGCCATGAGCTATACCATGCAGGGCCACCCAAGACGGACAGGTCATGACAGAGAGTTCTGACAAAATGTGGTCCACTGGAGAAGGAAATGGCAACCCACTCCAGTATCCTTGCCAAGAAAACCCCATGGACAATGTTAAAAGGCTAAAAGATATGACGCCGGAAGATGAGCCCCTCAGGTCGGAAGGTGTCCAATATGCTACTGGGGAAGAGCGGAGGGCATTTCCAAGTAGCTCCAGAAAGAGTGAAGCGGCTGGGCCAAAGCCGAAAGGACGTTCAGCTGTGGAAGTATCTGGAAGCGAAAAGAAGGTCAGATGCTGTAAAGAACAATATTGTATAGGTACCTGGAATGTAAGAACTATGAACCAAGGCAAGCTGGATGTGGTCAAACATGAGATGACAAGATTGAACGTCGACATCTTGGGAATCAGCGAACTGAAATGGACGGGAATGGGTGAATTTAATTCGGGTGACCATTATATCTACTACTGTGGGCAAGAAACCCTTAGAAGAAATGGAGTTGCACTCATAGTGAATAAGAGAGTGGGAAAGGCAGTAATGGGGTACAACCTCAAAAACGACAGAATGATCTCAGTGCGTATCCAAGGCAAACCATTCAATATCACAGTCATCCAAGTCTATGCCCCAACCACTGATGCTGAAGAAGCTGAAGTTGATTGCTTCTATGAAGACCTACAACACCTTCTAGAACTAGCACCAAAAAAAGATGTCCTTTTCATCATAGGGGATTGGAATGCTAAAGTAGGAAGTCAAGGAGTAATCGGAATAACAGGCAAATTTGGCCTTGGAGTACAAAATGAAGCAGGGCAAAGGCTAATAGAGTTCTGTCAAGAGAACAAGCTAGTCATAGCAAACACTCTTTTCCAACAACACAAGAGACGACTCTACACATGGACATCACCAGATGGTCAATACCGAAACCAGATTGATTATATACTTTGCAGCCAAAGATGGAGAAGCTCTATACAGACAGCAAAAACAAGACCAGGAGCTGACTGTGGCTCAGATCATGAGCTTCTTACTGCAAAATTTAGGCTTAAATTGAAGAATGTAGGGAAAACCACTAGACCACTCAGGTATGACTTAGATCATATTCCTTGTGAGTACACAGTGAAGGTGATGAATAGATTTAGAGGATTAGATTTGGTAGACAGAGTGCCTGAAGAACTATGGACGGAGGTCCGTAACATTGTACAGGAGGCAGCAACTAAAACCATCCCAAAGAAAAAGAAATGCAAGAAAGCAAAATGGCTGTCTGATGAGGCTTTACAAATAGCTGTGGAAAGAAGGAATGCGAAAAGCAAGGGTGAAAGGGAAAGATATAAGCAACTGAATGCAGATTTCCAGAGAATAGCAAGGAGAGATAAGAAGGCCTTCTTAAATGAACAATGCAAAGAAATTGAGGAAAACAATAGAATGGGGAAGACTAGAGATCTCTACAAGAAAATTGGAGATATGAAAGGAACGTTTAGTGCAAAGATGGGCATGATAAAGGACAAAAAAGGCAGGGACCTAACAGAAGCAGAAGAGATTAAGAAGAGGTGGCAAGAATACACAGAAGAACTATACAAGAAAGATCTTAATGTCCCTGATGTCCACGCTGGTGTGATCACTGACCTTGAGCCAGACATCCTAGAGAGTGAAGTCAAGTGGGCCTTAGGAAGCATTGCTAACAACAAAGCTAGTGGAGATGACAGTATTCCAGCTGAGTTATTTAAAATACTAAAAGATGATGGTGTTAAAGTGCTGCACTCAATATGCCAGCAAGTTTGGAAAACGCAACAGTGGCCACGGGATTGGAAAAGGTCAGTTTACGTTCCAATTCCAAAGAAGGGCAACGCCAAAGAATGCTCAAACTATCGCACAATTGCACTCATTTCACATGCTAGCAAGGTTATGCTCAAAATCCTACAAGCTAGGCTTCAGCAATACATGAACCGAGAACTACCGGATGTACAAGCTGGGTTTCGAAGAGGCAGAGGAACTAGAGATCAAATCGCCAACATTCGCTGGATCATGGAGAAAGCACGAGAGTTCCAGAAAAATATCTACTTCTGCTTCATTGACTATGCAAAAGCCTTTGATTGTGTGGATCACAACAAACTGTGGCAAATTCTTAAAAAGATGGGAATACCAGACCACCTTACCTGTCTCCTGAGAAATCTGTATGCGGGCCAAGAAGCAACAGTTAGAACCGGTCATGGAACAACCGATTGGTTCAAAATAGGGAAAGGTGTACGACAAGGCTGTATACTGTCACCCTGCTTATTTAACCTATATGCAGAGTACATCATGAGAAATGCCAGGCTGGAAGAATCACAAGCCGGAATTAAGATTGCAGGGAGAATCATCAACAACCTCAGATATGCGGACGATACCACCCTAATGGCAGAAAGTGAAGAAGAACTAAAGAGCCTCTTGATGAGGGTGAAAGAGGAGAGTGCAAAAGCTGGCTTGAAACTCAACATTAAAAAAACTAAGATCATGGCATCTGGACCCATCAATTCCTGGCAAATAGAAGGGCTAGAAATGGAAGCAGTAACAGACTTCATTTATTTGGGCTCCAAGATCACCGCAGACGGAGACTGCAGCCATGAAATTAAAAGACGCTTGCTCCTTGGGAGGAAAGCTATGGCAAGCCTAGATAGCATATTAAAAAGCAGAGACGTCACCTTGCCGACAAAGATCCGCATAGTCAAAGCTATGGTTTTTCCAGTAGTAATGTATGGCTGTGAGAGCTGGACCATAAAGAAGGCCGAGCGCCGAAGAATTGATGCCTTTGAACTGTGGTGCTGGAGAAGACTCTTAGGAGTCCCTTGGACTGCTAGGAGGTCAAACTGGTCAGTCTTAAAGGAAATCAACCCTGATTGCTCATTGGAAGGATCGATAATGAAGCTCAAGCTCAGATATTTTGGCCACCTAATGCGAAGAGAGATCTCTTTGGAGAAGACCCTGATGCTGGGAAAGATTGAAGGCAAAAGGAGAAGAGGACGGCAGAGGATGAGATGGTTAGATAGCATCACTGAAGCAATGAGCATGAAACTGAGCAAACTCAGGGAGGCAGTGAAGGACAGGAAGGCCTGGCGCAATATGGTTCATGGGGTCACGAAGAGTCGGACACGACTTAACGACTAAACAACAACAAAAAGTAAAGTACATTTTGTTTATATGAAGATGGCATAATTCTTTAAGAGGGGAAATTGGCTCAAGAAGGGAGGAAGAAAGAAGAGGAGAGAAATGAAGACAAAAAGTAGAGCTTAGATCAGTTAGAAGTAGGAATCACAAGACTGTCCACTAATTTCTATTCTTTACCATGCCTGCATAGGAGAACTCATGCCATGCAACAATTCAAGTCTCAGTAGGGCATTGTGGATAAATTGAGGGGCAGGGAGAGCAATTCTCATAAATTTGGACTGCCCGGCTTCTAAAGGCTTTGTGGTTTTTCTAAAGGCAGAATGGTGCACCGTAGAGCAAAAGAGGAATCACCTTGGCTCTGAATAGTTTAACTGCCGCAGGAATAAAATTGTTACCTTTAGGACTTCCCTATCTAATTATCTCATTTGTGGCCTTCTGTGCATGAGATGAAACTTCACAGATTTGTTGACTCCATGTGGAGGACAAGTGGAAGGTGATACCTCAGTATTTAAAGCACTTAGCCTGCTGCATTTGAATGCCACAATTTGCCATTAATGATGGCAGTGAGAGCATCTTTTGGTAAATAAGGACACCTGGATCTCTCTAGAGTTGTTACTCCAACAATCAGGTTATCCTTCTGAAGCTGTCCCCAAGCATTTATGCTTTAGAGTCCCAGAGGATACCATCTTATCCACCATCCCATTTAAAGAAATGGCTGAGTAAAGTATCTCAGAGATTTAAATAACACACCACTCTTTTTTCATCCTGTCTAGATAAAAATACATAATAAGTGCTTCACCACAGTGATGGACTGGATGGGGGCAAGAAGTATTGAAGTCAGTGGTTTAACTTTTTAGAAAGGATTGCACTTCCCATAAGAGAGAGCTGCTTGACCCTTCGCCCAAATGCCCCAGGCAGCTTCACAAGGATATTGCTGCTGCCCTTGGAGCCTCTCTCTCCCTTGTGGCTTTCATTTTCCCGGGTGCAGCAATGTCAAGATTGCTGTGGCAATGGTTGAGGGAGGGCCTCAACCTCTTGTACCGAGCCTCTTGAGCCTTTGTGGATTGTGTAGAGAGAGAGAGATCCTTGGCCAGGTATCAGTCAAGGGAGCAGTTGCACCTGGGTGGGCAGTGGGCAGGGGAAAACCCCCTCTTTTCACCAGACAGATGTCTGGTTGGGCAGCTGGGCAGGGTTGGCAGAAGCAGTCCCCCTCAGTGAGCCACTTTTCTGGCTCACTTCTTTATCACTGCTACCAACATTGCCTCTTCCTACCGCAGTGGCTTCTTTCTGATTTTTAAATGTTTTCTTCCCTTTCTTCGGCTACCATATTCCATTCACTAGCATCTTCTCTCTTCTACCAGCTCACTTGACTTCCTCATTGTAACATTTTTGTTTTCCTTTCAGCCTCTCCCCATATCTGATACTCCATCCCCTTGGTTCTCTCCCCAGCTAATATGCTTTATCTTCACACCCAAATGGCATCTTCTTCTTCTTCTACCTACCCAGTTCACCTCCTCACTGTACCATTTGACTGAGATCTGCTTTTTCTATTCTAACTACTATTTCCTCACAGTTGAATTCCATACTGTTTGCTTTGGGGATGGGGGAAAGTCACTTGCGTATGTGTGTGTATGAGTGTGTGCATGAGTGCTATAAGTGTGTGAAAGAGACAGAGAGGAAGAAGTGTGTGTGTGTGTGTGTGTATGCACGCACACACCATAGGCGATGCATCAATTTTACAGAAGGGAGTAGCTTAAAGGCAATTTTTACTTATTCATATTTGATTTGATTTATATGGAGACCCATTTCAAACAAGTGACTCTTGATTTTAATACATTGTAATTCATTTAATCAATATATTACAATTTAATTTTTATCCTGACCTTACTCGCTTTTGGAATATGGTCTGCTATTTGACCTGAACAAGCTGTCTATACTCTCGGGTGCTGTAGCTTTGGAGCGTTTATGGCTTCACCTATTTCTGTCAGCAGAGGCCCAGGTATGGCCTGTGACATGGAGTGCTAGTTATAACATAGAGATACAGCCTAATACAGCTTGACTCCGGGAAACTCCTGTTGAGGTTACTGCAATATACTACACAAAGGAGTGCTATTATATCTCCTATCCTCTCATTCTGTCTTGTTCAGCTTATAGAATCATGTTAGGGTAGATTGTACAATACATCGCTGGGAGTGAACACACTTCTACAGGATAACTTAGGTATTTTTCTGAAATGTGTCCCAGGTTGATAATTTTCAGCTACATACTGTAAGTGCAAGTTTCTCTCCATGTCTGTAATCATATTGCAATGATTCCTTTGACTTGCAGCAACTCTTCTTCTATTGCATTAGATTTTAACGCAAACCCAACACAATGGAATTGCAGAATCATTGAGCTGGAAGGCCAGGAGTCCTGCCCTGGTCTGCTTAATGCAGAAATTCAGTTTAAAGCATTCCTGATAGAGGACTGTCTATCATTTGCTTGAACAGATTCAGAAAAAGAGGAACTCACATTTCCCTTGGAAATAGCTTCTATTGTCAACTTGTTCTTACAATTAGGAAGATTTTCCTAAAATTCATCTGGAATCCGTCTTTTGTAACTTAAGAGTGTTATACCATGTCCTGCAATTATTTCAGATGAAATGGTTAACTTCCATTTGCAGCATCACTTGGATTTAGGGTTTTTTGTGCCCATTCAGGCTGATGGAACAAAAGGCAGCTTCTAGCTTGTGCTAAGTGAGTATGCTTCGCTTTGATGAGGCTTTTTGCCCCATGGCGATGACGCAATTCTCCTTAATGTGGCTCTTCATGTCATTCTGAACTTCTCATCCAGAGATTCTAGTAGCTGATTGGAAGAGTTGGAAGAGATTTCTACACACAAACCACGTATGCACAGATGCCTTTTGGATGTGCTGTATGCGAAATTCAAATGGAAGGGAAGCAAAGCAACAGGGCAGCTTCACTTTTAGAAGGCGGGTGTTGCATTGTGAAGATGCTTCTTACGAATAGCAGTGTGCACAGTTTGGATCCTAAGCAGGCAAGGGTGCTGAATGGGAAGTTCTGAAGACTTCACATCACAGTCAGGAATCTTCATCAAAGAGAAACAGCCTTCAATGTTTTGTATGGTCCTAGCAGCAACAGCCAGAAGAGAGAAGGGATCACAAGGGAAAGCCAACTTTATATAATGTTATACCCATCTTGATAAATCACTAGAATGCAAACAAATGTGGTCCTCTAACCTGTCACTAAACATATACAGTACTAGCACTACTTATTAAGATTTTTGAAATAAAACTTGCAAGTAAAACAAGTCATCCCCACCTCCCTATTTTCTTTCCTCAATCCCTTTTTCTGCATCTGCCATGCTCTGTAGTTCCCTAATCCTGAGGTTGGAGGCTATCTTTCCACTGATATTAGAAACTCCTTTGAGAGACTCTTCTGATTTGGAAAGGTGCTGGGAATAGTTGAGGGAGGGGGGCAGGCAGAAAAGTCCACTCAGCAGCACACACAAAAGCCTTTTGACTCCATAGCAGCTGTCCCTCATTGTACAGATAAGGCAGGATTTTGGGTAATTCATTACATTACATTACATTACATTACATTACATTACATTACAGTACAGTACAGTACATTAGATGCCCTTTTTGTGATTCAGCAACTGAGAGCACCATTCCAGAGAAACAAAACCAGAGGCAAGCCACTTCGGGATCCTGAATGCAAGTTACACTCTACATGGGGCTACCTTTGAAGAATATCCGGAAGCTACAGCTGGTCCAAAATATGGCCACATGGATAATTTTGAGTGCCCCAAGAATGGCGCTTATAACGCCTTGACTACATGAGCTGCATTGGGTCCCAGTCTGCTTCCAGGTCCAATTCAAAGTGTTGTTTTTCACCTTTAAAGCCTTACATGGCATGGGTCCAGGTTACCTGAGGGACTGTCTCACCCCCGTCACATCAACCCATCCCACCTGGTAAGGCAGAGAGGGCATGTTGCGGGTCCTGTCACTGAGAGAATGTCAACTGGCAGGGCCCAGGAGAGCCTTCCCTGCCATTGCCCCCACCCTTTGGAACATTCTCCCCCCAGAGGTGTGGCAGGCCCCTACTGTCCCGGCCTTCCAGAAAAAATTGAAGACCTGGCTCTGCCAGCTTGCGTGGAAAGATAACAACTCTACGCAATCCTGGGGGTGGCTAGCGTCTTGATGACGCTCCCTGAGTCATCACCAATTTTTATTTTTTATTTATTAGTGTAATTTTGTAAGTTTAATTGATTTTAATTGTTTTGTAAACCGCCCAGAGCGTTAATGAGATGGGCGGTGACAAATCCGACAAATAAATAAATAAATGAAACAAATAAGTTGGGCTGGGATTACTTCACACTTTAAACAGCAAATCATCATACATACTTTTTCTCTCTCTCTGTCTCTGTGGTTGTGCTTGTTGCCTTATATAGAAAACATTCTTTGCTCAGACAGAAAATCAAATTGGTCCTCTCTCAGCCCAAGGTAGTCAAAATATAGCAATTATCTAAGCCACACTGAGTTTGGGCTAAAACAATAGGGAATTTACTGCCCTTGAATAATACAGCTGAGAAAAGTTGCTTCACCTACTTCATGGTACATCTAGCCTTGTAGCTTCTTCTATCAGAGGCACAGGTCTGAAAATATGGCCAATTTGACAGATAAACTGCATTGTAATTTTTTATTTGGAAAACCTGTATGACAATGTACTGCAGGAGATGTTTTCCATTGCAACCTAGCCTGTTTCACAGACTTGTGGAGGTTACATCATTTTTAAATGCCCTTCATAATAAAGTGGATTAAGTTCAACAGTAGAAGTGAGCAGAGAGGACATTTTCTGCAAAGATTCTTTTGTGCCTCCTGTCACTGAACTGACATGTAATATTGAGAGTAACAAATAGTTTCCAAACATTGACGTCTATGAACATTATGGTGGTATGTATCTATGAAGTGACCTTTCCAGGCTACTAAGTATAAAATGTTGAGGTCATTCATGAAAACAGTGGCAGTCCAAGGAAGATTGGAGCATTTGAAAATGTGCCTTGAAGAGCAAAATGACCTTTACTGTTTCACACTAAATTTAAATGACTCTCGTGAGCCCTGATACATTCTGCTTGTAAGGTGAACTACCATAAAGGCAGGGCTGGCACTTTTACACCCAGGTCAGCCACCAAATGTCATATTGTTCAGTATGAGTTTCTCAGGTTTTGACACTATTAGCAACCTGTAAGATCCAATTAACTAAATACTAAAATTAACTTCTGTATTGGTGGGCAACTATTTACTGTACATGTGGCATACTGAGGGAAATATTACTCTTCCAATTAAATTTTACATACAATTGTCAAGCCTTCTGGAAAGCAACCACCTGTGATGAAGATTCCTTTTTGCTTTGTGTTCCTTGAACACAAATGGAAGGGCTGTGGCCTTCCCTAATTTGCCAAACTGGAGTTCCCATCATTCCTCAGCATTGGCCATATTAGTCATTAGGGTTGCTGGAAGTATTGAATCCTACGCCTCCAGTTCCCTGTACATTCCCATCAGCCTCTTTCCAGAAATCAGACCACCTTCAATTAAAAGTATTGCATCCTTCCCTTTGTGTTAGTTTGACTCCTACAACGTATGTGTCTCCCTCCCTCCCTCCCTCCCTTCTTCTTTTCCTTGCATTTGTTAATTCATCTTTTTATCATTTACTCCTTTTACATCCCAAGTTGCAAATTTCCATTCCATTGCAAATTTCCATAGTCATCAGATGGACTCAGATATTTATATCTGCCTCCATCATGGCTTCTGTCAATCCAGACTTTCACATAATATAATAATAGCCTAAGTTACTCGCCCTAGAGCTAATATTTGGAGAGACATCACTAACTTCAGCTCATGGGCATGGCAGGATAGAACCTTCACTACATATATCCTAGTATATATTTGCAAACTGATCAAAATGTAAAAACAAAGGAGAGGGAGAATAAATTGTGTTTACTTGCTAAATTTAGTTAAGAAACTTTTGAATAAGGGTTAGGGATTTTTCAGCGGAAAGCAATCAAACAGTGGTCCTCTTTCAAATGGTAAAAAGAAGCACGCTTTCAATGTTTTCTATCAGCAGCATCCACCAAAGGACACCAAGAGAGAGAGAGAGAAAGAATAAGGAACATCACTTTACCTCATGCATTGCTCTTGGCAAGGAAACAGATCCAGCTGGTTCAGCGCTCATCCAGCTGGTTCACCTGCCTTAATGGCCTGGAACAGCTGACAGCTTGGGTAACACTGGCTTGGAGATAAACAGAGTCATTTCCCCAAAACATTCGGAAACAAGGTGGTTCACGTCTTAGCCAGTACAAATTCATGTGAGTAGGTAAATGACATTTGAGTGAGTTTCATGGAAGAGGCTTTGGGTCTACGGCTCAGGACCTACAACACACTTCACCCTGTCAGCCACTAAACCAGTCAATCACCCTAGTGGGGTCCAAATCCCATTATTTGGACAATACAGAGGCACACCCTCTTTCTGTAGGCTATTACGGGCAAGGCTTTACAACCTCACTAGCCTCTTTCCAACTGGCCAGGCCAGCAGCAGTAGGCATAGCTTGGCTACTACAGCTAATCCCTCTTTGGGAGGTGTACTCTGTACTGCCAGGCTTCCTTTTTTCTGACAGTCTTTCCAGCTCCTTTTCTTGGTGGTCTTGCTAAGCAAAACTAAAAAAAAGGAACGTATTTCAATGTTCTTAGAACATGCCTGACTGAACAGAGTTATTGAAATCCTGTGCATTTAGACCTGTCCCCCGGGGGTTTAATTAAGAGGTCAGCTGACCCGTTTTTTGTGTTGCACTAGTCCCTTATTGACCCATTTAGGTGTGTTCAATATAATTCTTCCAAGATCATGCATTCCATAACTGTTACGGATTAGAGAAGATGCGTATTTACTGCAATAGACTTTCAGATATTTTTGGACCCCAACTCCCATCAATCTCAGTTTATGTAGTCAACAGACATAGGCATTCAGAAGGCCACTACCATGATGCATATAACTGCTGCCTACAAATCTTGATTAGTTTAGGTGTCATGCTATAGGGATTGTGGGTATCTGCAAAAGGGGCCAGGTGCTAAAATATGTGCCATGATGCAAATGCCACCCCTTAGTACTTGTGTGCAACATTACAATGCCAGTATGAAAGAGTGAAGTTGCATCAGGGCATCCCAACGCATGTGCTTTGGCCATGAGAGGGATGTAATAACTCCAGTTTAGTATGTTATTCTCCTTTAAACAAAGGAGTAAGAGGAAATGTGGCAGCAGTGAAAATGGCCTACAAAATTGTGTTAAACGAAGTCTCTAAAATTTCTGAAGCTACCTAAGGAAACAGTTATAAAGTTTACTGTGGTACTTGTCTACAAATAATAAGCTATCGTTTACTGGCTAGTGATCATTACTAATTAGTTCTGCAATTACATCCTACTTGTGCCTTCAAACAGAGTGATGTCTATTTCTTAATTTATCCATCTCTTTTCCTGCAGTGACAAACTCTACACCAGGCCTGCACAACTTGTAGAGGGGAAAGGGCCACATTGATAAATAAGAAATCCTTGCAGGCCACAAAGAAATCAGCTGTTCAGAGGCTAGTGGAGCAGCCACCTTGAATTTACTGACTGTTTAAAAAATGCTGGTGGACTGCATAAGGCTGCTTGGTTAGCTGCATCTACTACAGGCCTACTCTGCATCACTTCCTCCTCTTTGAGATATAACTCTGTATGGTTTTTATTATTTCAAAATCTTTCTGACTGCTTTCACTTTTTTTAAAAAAAATATTTAACTGGATTTTGTATTTATATATGCCACTCTCACAACAAGAATGAATAAATGAATGAGTACTATTACGTTGATGTCCTGATTGGAAGTAAAACACATGGACCTGTTGCTCTATCACAGAAGAGCTACCGTATCAGCATTTTGCTTGGGAGACACTTTTCAAAATTTAAAGTTGTTCAACAGAATGACAATACCGGTAGTCCTTGCGTAACAACCACAGTTGGGGCCGGAATTTCCATTGCTAAGCGATGCAGCCTTAAGGTAGGACGTCATGTGACCACATCGCTTAGCGATGGCAATCCTGGCAATTCCCCTTGCTGTCGTTAAGCAAATTTTACCGGTTGTTAGCTGAGGACCCAGCCCAATCCAAGCCATTCCAGGCTTGGCCCCTCCCAGCCTCAAGCCTCAGTAAGGTAAGGGACTGCCTCCAACTCTCCCCACCTGCCCATCTCCCTCCACCCCACGTCTCTGCCCTTCTGGCCGCCCTGCACCCTGCCTTGTGGGGCAGCGACCAGCCCCAGAACCGCACGGCTCTGCCACTGCTTGCCATGCCCTGGGAAGCCGCAGCCGCCCCAGCCCGGTCCCGCCTCCTATGTGCCCCTCCATCTATGCCTTTCTGGCCCCGGCCTCCCTGCGCTCCGTGGCTCCAGCTGACCTTGCCGTCTTCTTGCTCCCGCTGCTGACGAGGCGTGCCCGGCTTGGCTGCTGGGCCAGGCTGGGCCGTCTTCGGCTGTGGAACAAGGGAAAAAGCGCGAAAGGGCCCTCCACGGCAGCATCCTAAAACGCCCCTTTTCGCCGCTCTCCTGGGCAGGGCTGGAGCTGGTTTTGGCTGCGGAAAAAGGAAAAAAGCGAACACATAAAAAACCCAAAGCAGTTCCTTTGCAAAAAGCTCTTGGGTGGAGCTGAGCCAGCCTAGCAAAGGGACTGCGTTGGGTCCCTCCCCGCCCCCGCCCCCCTTTTTTCCCGCATTTAACTGAATTCAAGCAGGAATGGCCCTCTTACAGTACATAGCAAGGCAAAATTAGATATTTGGAATATGGTTTCTAGAACTCAAACAGAAATTAGCAACAATCATTAACATTCAATATAAAGTACAGATATCTAAATTGAGGTCACCAGTTGGTGACACAAATGGAAGTGAAGGGGTGAATATGTTACTAGAAAGTCTTTTCATAATGCCTTTAATCTATATTCAGTAGTTATTCTTTCATTTTATCTTATTTTCTTTCTTTTTCTCTTTGAATTACACTATGAACAGTAATAATGTTTTTTTAAAAAAGAAAAATGTTTCCCGTTGCCATCCAGTAGTTTTCTGATGAAGAAGGTTTAACAAATACAATGCTAGATTTTCGAGAAAGCCTGATAAAATAGTTTATGGAATAGCATATGTTCACTGAGAGGCCTATGATTGTTGTTGAATTCATGTCACCTTTTAGAGCAGACAGTGCAAACTATGTGATCCATCAGTTTGTATCCAGGAACCTACATAAACAAAATCCTCATTTTCTGCATGGAAATGGTTATGCACAAAGCCTCATTCCACGGTCTGGCCCAAAGACAAAAGGATGCATTCTATGGATATCTTATATGTGCAAAAATAAAAGACCTTCTTTCACCAGAAGCTGCAATGGCTGAGAGAAAATTTCCAAGTCAGTTACAGATGGATATAGACGTCCTACATGATGAGATTACAGTAGAGTACTCAGAGCAATTATTGACAAATTAAAAGCCAGGATCTGAAATTGGAAAGCACGGCTTTGGTGTAGTCTATTTCAAGCCTCTGATGTTCTTCCTAATCTGCTACCTGTGCTCTCATTTTACTGTGCATCTCTGCATCAGCTGGTTATGTTGAATGCACATCTTTCCATATCAGAACAAATGGAATAAGGCTGCAGTTGGTGTTCTGTAGAACTAATAAAGAAAAAACTGCTTGTATGAATTTTGATCTCTCATGTGCTGACTTCCCTCTGATGATCAGGAATGACAAATCTCTTCTCACTGCTCCAAGAAGAAACCAAAAATACACATGGAAAAGAAGAGAGGTGCTCTAAGCACACAAAGCAACTTCAGTTTAACCTGCTGTCTTTTTAAATGGGTTGATATTGATACAGCTGTTGTTTATCTTGGAGTAGTACTCAAAACAAAATTACTGACAAGAAGTGCTACTGAAATGACTGAGAATTATCTTTAGTACCTTAATAACCATTAATTTCAATGAAATGTATAGCTAACTTAGTCTGAAGGCTACCCATGAATTCTAGAATAATTTGCTTTAAGAAGCAGTACATAAATATTAATTAACACATTACACTACAGATACTCCTCCTTTAGCAACCACAATTGGGAACAACTAAGTGAAACTGCAGCGGTGCTTATGATCTTATTTCAGCGTTCCTTTGCTTTACAGATCTGCAAAGGTCATAAAAGTGAGGATTGGTCACAATGTTACTTTTTCATCCCTGTTGTAACTGCAAATGATCACTAAATGAGACAGTCGCTAAATGAGGACTACCTGTACTAACACACTATTGTCTGTGTTCTGGAGCCTTGGATTAACCATGAAGCAAAATAAGTGCATGCTTAAAGCATCAAGGACAGGGGGCACCACAGAGTTTTTTTCCCCTAGTTATCATGCCTTTAACTCTTTCCCTGCCACACTCAACTTTAGTCTTCAGCACTTACTGAGTCTTAATGTCTTGTCAGTGAAGCAGTGGAAGGGCTGAGGGGCACCATTGCTGTGCTGTGCTTAGGCCATCAGTTGGCCTCAGTCCTACCCTGATGTTCTGACAGACATGCACTTCTAGGCATTTAATTAAGGTCTTATAACATGTTTCTTATTTTGGAGCTCTTTCAGTGACAAGAATATTTCTGTAATGGAGAATTGTGTAGAGTCTGGAAACCTCTGTTATGCTCTGTATCATAAAAGAAATGTTTGAGTTTCAGATTGATTCCTGAAAGGCAAGTCTTTCAGGCATCTGTATTTTACCCTTCAGAGGAAGTTTTTAACTAGTTCATTTTCCTATAAACTTATATATAAAACTGAAAGAAAGAAAAGAAAATAGCTGCACATTCTCTTTTACAAAACAATGGACTATTAAAAATCACATCCCTTTCACTCGCTATTGAATCCCAAAACATAACCCAACCACCCCCCATAGTAATCACAGAGAAAAATCAAACACAATTGGAATTTCAGACAAAGAAGAGGTACAGGAAGCATAAACCATCCAAAATTTTGAACTATTATTCTGTGAGCAAAATTAGCAATCTTAATCATATCCTGTTATTTTTTTTTTCCCTGAGAGAAACGATATGATCCACCTGGACTGTCACAAGACAAATGGACACATAGTTTATGGAAAGTCAGCTAGCATTTGTTTTGAAATACTTCTCTGCTCATGATGTATATATAAATAATTTGGAGAAGTTGCATGCATTTTTTGTAAGTCGCCCAGAGTCCCCTATTGTGGGGGAGATGGGTGGCGGAGAAATCCAATGAAATAAATAAATAAATAAAAATTTGCGTGTATAGTTGTATAGCCTAGATATTTTTAAAAATGGGTGCATTATAGAAAATTGCCAACAAGATGCATTCAACATATGTTGATAAAAATCCTAAAAAAAAGCTCCTGTTACAGAGGCAATAGCGAGATTTTTAACTATGGCTATAAAAGCAAGGTCATTAGTAGCACAGCAATAAGTTGGGGTTTTAAGCATTTTATGTAATATTTATTAAATATTTTATTTGTTAAACTGTTTTATTCAATGCCAAATTTTAGCTTATATTTGTAACTTGCTGTTTGGGCCTAACGATATAATGATAATACAAAATATATCTGTTAGGGAAGCTTGTGTAGAAAGACAAATGGAATTTTATTTTTATGCTTTTTAAATTTGATGTGGAATTTTGACAAAGAGGATTAACCACTGAATACATGAGTACTGTCATGGGTTGAATAGATATTGATCCATAAATATTTTTATCCTGTCCTGTCTTTAGTCAGATATGAGAAAGCTCACAATAATTTCTTTCTAACATTTTCCTTAATTTTAAATGTCATATAGCTTAATTTCTGTACCTATTGTGGATACTATTTCATGCTTTGAAGTTCAGTCATATTTGTCCTTTCATGTTTGTTTAACCAATCCCACAATCGGAGTGAGGGGTGCTGTTTTATTCCAATTAATTCAGTTAATTAATTAATTAATTCCATACTATCCTCCTGCTAAAATGCCACCAAAATGTTGTCCAACTATTAAAACACACCTGCACATGTAAGTAAAACACAACAATAAAACAATCATTAAAATGTTACCACAACAATAAACCCTTCAGTAATTGCCAAGTTAAAATGATGTCATACTTTGCCCCCCCACCCCCGAATCAGACTGGAATGAAAGAAGTTCCGTTAATTAACTTGAGGAGAGGCCATGGTAATTAGGGACACTAAAGTATGTGCTCAAAGTGTCCGTGCCTGATTTTTTCCTTCCCAGCTGATCACATTTAAATTGCGTTTTCTACATCTCTCTTATACTGAGCTGTCCTAGCTAAGAGAGTTTACAAGCTTGCAAAATTTGGAACTTGGAGAGTAATCAGATGAAAATTTCATCTTATACCTGTTCATGTCCACCATAACCATTAACCTTCTTTCTACATCCGCCTCCATCACCTGAAATGTTCAAGTGAGCCACCGGCCAGTGAAGACTGCCCAGCGGCCCAGTCTGTCAAGTAACCTGAGGCACTGAATTGCTCAGCTAATCACTCAGTTTGAGGGAGAAACTTGGCCCAGCGCTAGCTGGGACGCTGGTTATTCTTTTAGGAAGACCTTAAAAATAGGCTGAGTAGATGTCATAGGATCTAGCAGAACTCGTTCCTGTTTGTTCTAGTTGCAATTCTTTCTGTTCAGTTTATTTGACCTTCTCCCCTTTGTCTTCCAGTTGGCTATTTTAATAGCCAATTTCCTACAATCCATTTCTGAAATATGTCATGCACACATTGCAGTTGCTGAGTCTGTTTTTCATGTGCTGCACAATGAGGGATGTAGTACTGATGGTCCCATTCTATTGAGGTTGTTGCATAATTGTTTCAGAGATGTCACAGATTGATAAATGTTTTTTGATCTTCCCGTAGGTTTTTACAAAATGAATAAATTTTGACTATAGAGATTCCTATAGTTAAACAAATTGTTTGATGGAGTGTGCAGAGCAGAACATAAATTTATAAATATGTGTCTTTTCAGGTGAATCAACTTGATCTTATGCCACAGGGAAAAATATAAAAACACATTTTTTCTTCCAATTGTATTATTTTTATAGCAAGAATACAAAAAATAAAGAATACAACAATGCAAAAAAAAAATGAAGGAAACAACTAAATACTAAAGGCAATTAATAAACAACAACTACAAAACCCTAATCAGAACCAAAAAATAGAAGAGAACCCCCTAAATTAAAAAAAACCCAAACTGAAAAGCATAAATATGAAACATCTTATCTATATTTACCTATCTGTATCTATGTCTATCTATCGATCAATCTATCATCTATCACTGGTTTACAAAAAATATAATAGTATATTGTTACCAGAAAGAATAAAAAAATACCTAAGAATACTACTTTATTGTTGTAAAATATCATAATAACTGTACCAAATAACATATTTCTTCATTATCTGATCAACTGAAAATAGTGCCTTTTCCAATATAAATAAATTATTTCCAAAAGCCAGCCCTTGATATTTGGAATAATATCACTTTTCCTAGAATAATTCTCTTAGCAACTGCTCATGCCCAATACCACCATAGTTCCTCAAAGATTCCAAAGTTTTGGGATATAATTCAACATCACATTAACACCTTTAACATTAAGGAATTTCCCCATAGGTTTATATATTTATATACATTGAAATATTATTCCAAAAAGATAGCAACAGTTGACAAGACCAGATCATATGGGTCAACAATACCTCAAAATGTTACATCTGTAATAAAGCAAAATTGATGTCTCTCCTTTCAAATACATTATTGAAGGAGTCCAGTAGACTCAAAATACAATTTTTGGATGAATCAATTTTACTTTCAAATCCGTCAATACCACTTTAATGTTTTTAAGAACTTGCAGCCATTGATGTGGCATTATTGGAGATTCCAATTCTTTAGTCTATGATTGATAAATCCTAATAATATCCACTTTAAAAATGTTATTTAACTTTTGGTAAAGATGTATTATGAGTTTCAGTTCCATCATAGATTCCATCAGCTGAGAAAGCACCTCAGGTACCTTTGAAGTGGCCAAGGTGTCTGGCCTATACTGAGTCACCAAAACATGCTTAAAGTAAAAGCATTGCCACTGTTGTGAATTAGGGAGACCAAATTCAGTTTGAAGCCAAGAAAAATCCATAAAGCAATCATTACATAATAATTGATTTAAAGCCACATTCTGGCTTTCACCCATACTTTTCAACAAAGTAAAAACACTTCCTCTTCCTTCTTCTTCTCCCAGCTGTGATAGAAATGAATAAAGAACCAGAAGCATCTCATATAAGAAATAGGAAAATTATGTTTTAAATATGTCAAAAGGATAGGAAGTAGGTATGCATAAACATTCTATACCTTTCTTCCTTGGGTGATGTCTACTCCCTGAAGCTCTTATGGAAGAGGGTCCCATAAAAAGTATGGCAGAGATGCTATAAGAACACACCGAACATTATTCTTCACATTCTAAGGTAATACCACTGCAAAATGTTATATATTTGGTTGTATGATGTTGTTATAATCAGGGCTGCTGGGGAATATGGAGTATAAAGATGCTTGCTTTTGATCTTTCAAATTTAATATTTAAGTTCCTACAGAAAAGAGTTTGAAAGATGAAAAAAAAATAGATGTTAGTATCATCTGAATATATTCTAATTTACTCTCTTCTTAGTGTGCCGTTTAGAACAGCATAGACAATTGCCCTACAATGTCCTACTGAAGCACAAAGTGGACAATTTACGTTTCCCTAGACACAGTCATAACCACTAGAGCTGGAAATTAATACGCTAAGAGATGTGGATGGCCAAACTGTTTAGATTAGCATTTGTGCATTTAAAATTAGAATTTCCTCTTTGAACTTCATTGGTAAGGCTTATGAGAATATTGCAATCATAAAGCAAAGTAAAAAAAAAATCTTTATAAATGTCATTGGCTCTTAAGAATGCTCTTTGCAGATTATTTTGACATAATTCAAAGGAAGAAAGGAAGGGAAGCATTTATTCAGGCCAATACCTTCAACATCAAAATAACAAGTGATTGCTATAGCAATCCTCTTGCAGGGCACAGCGTCAGAGTCTCCACGATGCCTCTTCCACAGGAATTTAGCTCCAAGGAGATGGCCCTGGCTTTCTCATATGTTCAGGTTAACAGCTGGCACCTCACCGATGGTAGGGAGCAGATGCCAGTTTTTAGAGAAGCGGCCTAACCTGATGCAGCGAGCAACACAAGACACTGAGGTTCAGCAGAAATATAGTTTTCTTGATTTCAAAATTTGTAAAAAAGAAAAAGAAAACCAAACACACATTTACTCATACTAACTTACTGTCAGAACCTGCATCACCCAACTATTGTTGTTTTACATTGTATTGCATTCGATGGGAGTTGGATTGATTTGGTTCTGCCAATTGTAACTAAGGTGGGGGGGGTTGCAGTTAAAGGTTTTAATAGGAGTAGTAACGGGTGTGAGACAGTGCTTAACCATATATGGGCAATTTAGACTGGCCTGATTGCTGGCAAGGCAGCTGGGGCCCAAAGAGCCAGGAAGGGGCTCTGGTAGGAGGGGGAGGAAGGAAAGAGGTCAACACCAGGTAAAGAGGAATCTAGACGCCAGGCAATAAGGGGAGGGGGGATAAATAGAGGGAAGTTTACCCAAGGCTTTAGTTTTAGCAATGTTCTGTTTGCAAGCTACATGTACCACATAATAAAGAAGTATTTTTCTGAACCAAGCCTGGTTGCGTGAGAATGCTTCTGAACTGGGTTTTGGACATTGTGGACTTGACACTTACATGCCTTCTGGGTTGGAAAATTACTGTGGGTAATTCCCAGTTTAGCACGCTCCCATTCAGTCCTTGTATTCAGATTCAAGTCAGTTCAGCTAGAAAAAAGTATAGCTTGATGTTTATTTATTAAACATCAGTCAACCTAAAAAAGAGTTAACCAGCAAAAACATCATAAAAGGCAAAAACTGGGAGATAGAAAAGCATCCACAATAGCAAGGTTTTGCATTATCTATCTATATCAAAAGGCACAGAACTTTCCAGAGCCACCAGAAACAATAATATGGGTAATTATTATGCATAGTCCCAAAGGAAGTGGCCACTGTTTATTCCAGATTTAACTCGTTCATGTATATAAGAACAGCAGCAGAATACAGATGGAAAATAGGACACCAGGTGATCCCTCCTCTCTTCTGTACCATGAAGGAAAGTGTTTGGTGGATGGGGATGATATATCCAACAGTCTGCCCAGGGTTTAGTTGGCCAAGCTCAACCTGAGTTGTTGAGGAAGACAGCTGTGTAGCACAGATGAAGGGTCCAGACAATGGAAATTTCCAACACAGACCTGTACATTATCTCAGTCTTTGGTTGACCTGTTAGGTTGCTGAGTCAAAAGTGACCTACATTTTTATCTTGGGTTGCTGTCCTCCAGTCTCTGATCTTGATTAATTACTCCTGGTTTCCATACATCAGCATATAAGCCTTAGCATGTATGCAGCTGCAGACCCCATTCATCCATTCCCAAGTAGCAATAAAGTTGTTTTCCTATTCCACCTGCTTGCTGTCTCCCAAAGTGCAGGAAAGGTTAAAATGGAGTTGCTTTGGGCAAACTTATAACCATGTCTTGCTAGGCTCGTTCTATGAGTGCCGGGTTCCAGGCCAAGTGCTCACACAGAGATTATGTTTCAGCACTTTACTTCATTGACAGGCAAAAGCAGTGAGAGCTGGCAGGTCTACAGTTGTGTCTCCATTAGAGCCAAGTCCATTGCCAGTGCAACACCTTAACCACTACACCACACTATTGTGGAAGTACACACTCCACCCCCCTCCCAACCAGACTGAATGCTTCATATGCATAAGCTAGAGAGTATTAGACCTTCTGATGTCCTCAGCATCTTACAGCATGTCGAACAAATCACCCTGTTCCCATTACAAAGGGCTGGGGATTTTCTCACTGATTCAAAATGCTACTTTATTTTTTAAAAATAGTTAAAATTAAATGAAGATGCTGCTTGCTTGCGAAAAACTGAGAAGCCAATGAGCACCCAAATCTTACCTAACAGAACATCTAGTGTATCACCTTAAGTCCCGTACCATAAAATAGGATGTACTTTAGTGCATCCTATTTTATCTACTGCTTGTAACTTTTATACAGTCTCCTGAGGTTCATAAAGCTGCTTTATACTGTGATTGTGGACTGTAGCCTTTTCTAGCTAGGGTGTGCTAAGCGTCTTCTGCAAACAAAGGCATGAAACACTGACTTTCCTGGTGAATTATGACCCTTCCAATACTCTGATTTGAATTAAGTTTTGTATAGTTCTTTCTTTTTCTAATGTAGAATTTAAAAACCTGTATTTTGTCTATAATTCACACCATATTTGCCCATTAATGTCACAAAACTCTTTTCTTCCACAGTTTAAGTGATGAATTGATGTTAAACATCAGATTCTAAATGTTGAAGTATGGAATATGAGTAGTTTAACTTTCAGTTATGTTGATAATTAAACTGCAGAGCTAAAATTCATGCAAATAAAATGCTGCGAATTAAAGCAAGCAACCCATTCAGCTTTTGTGCTGATATTCCTCAACTTCCTTACAATCAATTTACTTATACTACATTATAACAGTTAGTTATAATGAATGATACTAAAAAGGCACCCTCATTGCAAGCACCAGCAATCATATGTTTTTAATCTATATTGTAGTATACTTTTTCCATTTTTGCCTCACTGCACCCAAAATATCATGTCCAAATTTTTTACTGTAAAATCCCTCAATTTTTATTCTTAAAAGTGGCTGCTGGTTTCCACAAGTGTGAACGCTGCTTCTCCCATCGTCAAAAAAGAACTTTTATGCAAGTAGATGCATTGTTTTATTTTTTTTTTTCCTCCTCTTTGTGAGGCTACTATAGCACCTCCATTTAGAGAGCATCACATATCTAAAATGACAAATCAGGACCAGAAATTTGAGAAAAGTTTTGAATCAGAGTTGGGATAAAGCCATCCACCCTCGCTGACATAAGCAAAAAATTGATCCCCAGTTATACTTACTGCACCTCATTAGGACTTTGCTTCAAGTTGGACCACTTAATGAAAGTCAACCCAGAGATAAGCTGCTTTGGAAATTTGCAAAATAAGACGCTTCCCTTCCCACTACATGTTTTATTGCCAGGTAGTGAGAAAAGCAACCACTACAAACAACAGGACCAATTCCAGTAATTTGAATTAATTGGTATGTCTTTCCAGGCTTGATGCAAAGCAATTTCAATAAATAATTTGTGACAAATCATAAGAGATATCTGGACAGAAGTGTATGTGCAGTGGTAGTGGTGGTCAGTATTTGACCCTCAGTTTTCAATGCCCTAAATCAATGTACATATTTCACAGAATCAAAGAATCATAGATTTATAGAATTACAGAATTGGAAGAGCCCAGTTCCTACCTGCTCAGGGGAGGAATCCAAATTAAAGCATGCCAGATACATGGCTCTCTAGTTTCTGCTTGAATATACCCAATGAAGAGAGCCCACCACCTCTCTGTTAGAAAAGCTTTTCTAATATAAAATCAAAATCTGTCTTTCTGCATTTTCCAACCATTATTCTGTGTCCTGCGCCCTGGAGTGAGAGAGAATAAATCTTGAACTTCTCACTGAGCAAGCAAACAGGAGGAGAATACAGGGAGTTCTTCATGAGAGTTTGGCAAGGGAAGATTCCAAGCAGCATGGAGGGTGGAGGGAACTTCATGGCTGTCTGCAAAGAATCTGCAGTGTTTGTCCTTCTGACCTGAAGAGAACCCAAACTACACTTGCTTGGAAATGCAAGCTTGTGTTCTTAATGGAGGAGAACGTAAAGGGGCTTGAGAAGAGAGTTTCTGTACTGTAAAACACTAGAAAAAGTGAGAAGTTCCTGGGCAGGAAAAGTTCCTTGGGAGGAGCAGAAAAGGCAGATTGAAAAGGAAGCCAAGAGAAAGCAAGAGGATCGGGGCAGTCAGTGTCAATGGAACTGACCAATCAGCAATGGACTCTCCCTCTAGAAAACAATCCACAATTTCCTCAGCAAACCGAACTAACCCTGGCTTCATTCAACAGAGTGGGAGGCACTTGGACTCTCACAGGTCAAAGAAACCCAAAAACAACTTTGAGAAAAAAGAGGCTTGTTGTGTTGGTGGATGATTCCCTGTTAAGAGGAACTGATGCTACAATGTGCAGACTTGATGTGTTGGGGGAGATATGTTGTCTTCCCAGTGCCAATATCCAGGAGGTGTCAGATAGGATGCTGAGACTCTTCAACTCGCCCAGACCTACCCCAGCCTAATGCTATATGTGGAGTCATGCGGAGACTGTTGGAATTGACTTTGAATAGCTCTCCAGAGACTTTGAGGCTCTATTGTGAAAGGTAAAGGAACAAATAGTTCAAGATGTGTTTTCATTCATCCTTACAGTTGAGGGTCACAGTGTAAATGAACAGAACAGGATCCCGGAAGTAAACAACTGGGTAGGGAGATGGTGCTCCTGAGAAAGGTTTGGGATCCTTGAGCAGGAAGGACTCTTAGCAAGAGATGGGGTACACAAATACCCGGAAGGCAACATGTTTGGCAGGTGCCACATGAATCTCATGAGGAGGGCCTTACCAACAATTAGTTGAAGAAGGAAAAATGACTGCCACAATTTTTCACTTCACTGGAATTGTTTGAAATTGTGCTTAAAACATTCCTTCTCTAAACAAGGAACTCCCATCTTGAGCTCTTTTTTCCCATAAGTGTCTCCTATCATGGGGTCCTATATATCACTATTCTTCTTTCTTATAACACATCTTCAGTTGGGGACTGGGGAGACCCAGGTTCAAACCCACCCTGAGCCACGGAAACTCACAGGGTGACTTCAGGCCACGGATTCTATTTTGGTCCTGCCTCTATCACGGGGGTGGGGATATAAAATGATGGAAAATCCTCATATAAGCTGCCTTGAGCTTCTAGAGAAAAAAGTGGTGTGTAAATCTAACAAACAATGTACTGATTTACTAAAAATATTTTCTTTTAAGTTTGTTTAGTTAGCCTTAAAATATGGATTGCTGCATTAGAATGTTCCCAATATTTCTACTGCCTCAACAAGGGCTCATCCCCGTGTCCTGGTCCTGCTCGCCCTGGTATGAAGGCTCCCCACTAGCAGTTTCTTGAAGACATGAGTGCACCATGTCACCCTGGATCCTCCTCTGCCTCACAATGGCAGCCTCTACCCCCTTTCTCTTGCTCCACTTCAGAGCCCTGCTGAGTGGTCAGTCTGTGAGGAATTGTCTCAAAGTAGGTTTTGGGGCAGGGGCCTGTGCGGTGGCTGTTGGTGACTTGAGGCTATTCCACGGTCACGCACGTGTGGTCCCTGGCCAAAGATTTTCAGGGCCATTCCCTTTGGGCAGTGGGGAAAAGCAAACTTGTGTGCGTTGCTAAAGGCATCTGTGTGACAAGTATAGCTCCAGGGAAACTGATTAGATCAGCCTTATCAGTTCTGCTGGTCATATGCTAATCCAGTCCAGAGTGTGTTTCCCAGGTGAAGAGTCACTCATGCTGAAGTCAAGTACTTTTGAAGAATAGTCTTTCTGCTTCTCCTACAATGTTATTACTCCTTCCAGGATGACTCTTGATTTTGGTGGGCTAAAGCCAATCAAGATTTGTGTTTCCTTTATGGCTAGTTCCCAAGACTAGCAATTTGGCATTCCTCCCCACTTATTTAGGATAAATCTACTTTCCTAGCCAAGGAGAAGTGAATGGAACAGAGCCTGAAATCTCTGGACTTTTTACCTAGTCTTTTCAAAGAAACCCAGAGAGAGGTACGTCTAAAGAGAGAGAGAGGGAAAGAGAGATGTCCTGGATTGCTGCTTGTGTAGAAATCTTGGTAGCCTAATTGAGATAAGGCCCCCATAGATCTGAGTCAAGGGTTCCTGGTTTTTCTCAATTGTATCCATTGTTGTTTCCAGCTCCAAAAGGCTAAGCTACCATGCTTCTTGGATGAGGAAGTCAGTACGGTCATTAAAATTGATTTGAATGGAGGTTTCTCAAGGTCTATAGTACAAAGGCAGTTATAACTGCATGGTCCATCCAAGGAAAGACAGAATCATCTAGCCTGAATCCACTGTAGTGTTTTCTTGGCTAGATCCACCAATCTACCTCCCTTTCCATGTCCTGAAACCTTCCTTCTGACTTCAGGAGGATTTCTCAACTCTAGGAGCCTCCCCACACTTTCATTTCAATCCCTGTATGTGTGTGTATGAGTGTGTGTGTGTGTATGTACTGTATATGCACATTTGTCTTTTTGTTTCCTATTTTTCTCTTTCCATTTACTTGTTATTTTAAATTGACTAATTTTCCTCAGCTAAAATTATTCAAATTAGCTGTATTTTTCCAGCCCAAAGAAATTACTTGAATACTTTGATTTAATGTGCTTTATGCATGTCAGTAAAAACTCCTTTAATAGGAAAGGAGAATTCTATGTGTAGCAATTTGGTTCAATGAACTAAACACACTTTGGACCATCGTTTAAAGATCTCTTAGTGAACATGTATTAAGAGACAGTTTAAAATTTGAAGAGGGAAGGCTAGCAGATAGGATGAGAGTTCACTACTGGATTATAATATACTCCCAATGACATTGTTTGGGTTCCAAATGTAAGATTGTGTAAAGAAACATGAATGGAAACCTGTCTGTAGCTGCTGAATTATAGTAATCCTTTTAAAAAGGTCAGAGCTCACTGACCTGCTAATCTAACAACTATGGTAGATCACTTGTCAAACTAGACATGATTCAGTCTGTTTTAACTTCTTCCCAGGTTCTTTCTCAAGGTTTTTAGAGAAGCAGATGCTATTTTATCCTGCTGAAGCAATGTGGATGCACCACCCTCCTGGATTTGTGAACATGTTACAGGCAAGTAACTGATTATTTAGGAGACCATCCAAGAGAAATATGATCAAGTGGGAAGAGGCAATAAAAAGGTATGTGTTTAATTCAGAATCTGATGTGTGCATATTATAGGAAGATTTTATTTTTTTCATTCTTCAGATTAGCATAGCAGTTCAAACTGATATGCATTGTGATATACTATTTATGCCACTAAGATATACGTATATTGCCAATTTGCTAATAATGTAATTTGTAGCCTGGAAACAATTGGGCTAGAAAACAATGGACTTATGCTATTTGAATTGCATAGTATTGTAAATTATGCCACTGTAGCTGGAAGCAACTGAGTTGTGGAGTCCCTGGTACTCTCTGAGTTTGGTTGAGATGTTTCATTACCCAGCTAGGTAATATCAGTGTGAGTGAGTGTGGGGTTTGTGCCCTGTTTATATACAGTAGCTTGCCCTGCCAGTGATGGTGGGGATGTGGTTTTCTCCTTGGTAGTTCCTTCATTAGGATATTGTTTTCTACTTGATTGTTTGTCGGGTGCTAATCCCTGCTAATCTTGGTGTTGGCTGCTGGAGAGGATGTGTTCTGCTCTTTTTGTTTCCTTCTTAGCTTTTTTATTGTTGCTTTTGAATGGTGCGTAAATGTGATTTATCTTTATGTGTTTATTGGTGGCTGATTTGTCTGAATGCCAAGCCTCCAGGAATTCCCTAACATTTTTGGATTTAGCTTGGTCTAGGTTGCTCAGTTTCTCCGTTGAAACTATAATTGAGTCTGTCCATGTGTTGTGAGATTAAGGAGTTTTCGTTGTGTCTTCTGACTGCTAGTTGTGGTTCATGGATGCGCTCTGCTAGTCTTCTGTGTTTCTGTCCTACCTAGTGGCTGTTGCAGTCCTTACACTGTATATTGTAGAAGAATGCTGTTTTTTCTTCTTGGGCTACTGGGTCTTTTGGTTTACTTAAGATGTTTTGGAGGGCTGTAGTTGGTTTGTGTGCTATGGTGATATCATGTAGTTGTAATAGTCTGTTGGTTGTTTCTGAGATGTTTTTGATGTATGGCAGTGTTATGCTATAGTGAATGGAGTGCTTTTCATAGCTTGTGTTGGTTGTGCTGTAGTGAATTGAGTGATCAGGCACTTTTTGATATAGTTGTGTGGATATCCATTTTGTTGGAAAATGTTGTATAGGCGATCTGTTTCCTTTTTTGGGTGTTCTGAGTTGCTGCAGTGTGTTTGTATTCATCTGAATAATGTTCTTACACAGCTCCTCTTGGGGGAGGTTGAGTTGTTACTTTGGTAACGGAGCACTTGGTTAGTGTGGGTTGTTTTTTGATAGATTTGGGATTAGATTACTATTTGCATTTACTGCTTGTTTCAGCTAAGTATGCACTGCCCAGGGCCATGATTTTTTAATGCAATCTCTCCCTTAAATATAGTTCATTTTCAAGTAGCAGCCTGGTTTTTGATCTTCTAGTTGGTCCATCCAATAAAGCCTATAGGAGTATTTTATGCATTATGTAGTAGATTAAATAGTTAGGGGGAGAGAGAGAGAGAAAAAACCCCAGGTACATAAAATATATATAATATACAAATCATATACAATATAGTATATATTTCCCCACAACAACCACCCTGTGAGGCAGGCTGGGCTGAGAGTGAGTGACTGGCCCAAAATCACCCAGGCAAATTCCATGGCTGAGAGTGAACTAGAACCTGGGCCTCCCTGCTGCTAGGCCAACGTTGTAACCATTATAGCACACTGTCAAGTTTTATCTTACATACTCAGTCTGAAAGCAGATTTTCCTCCTGATTTTTCTTATATAGCATGAACCATAAAGTATATCTGCATTCCAGTTTTCATGTTGATTTGGAAAGTACAAGCTTAATTATTCTTATTCTTAAAAATAAATTTTCCCCTGTTTGTTTCTAGTCCATTCTTTTCCTACCGGTAGATCGTAAAAGAAGAATTGGTAAAACATAAAATTGGATTAGTTCCCTGGATTAGTTCCCAACAATTCCAGGTTTGAAAACTAGCCCTTCAAGGGTGTGGAATTGCCAGCAGTATCTGCACAATATGTGTCCAAACGGACAAAACGGCAGATGTGGAGCTTTGATTGCCAACTTGTAGATTTTGACACCCCCTGTGGATGCCCGTGGACGTTGCTGTGTCCTTGCTCTTCCTACATTATTAGAAAAGGAAGAGGCAGCCCTGCAGTTGTGCCTATATATAAACTTAATTGTAAACAATGAACATTTCATATCAGACCACAAAAAATTAGATGGGGTGTGCATAAAATATGTGAGATGTTTATGTAAGGAGCAATAGAATTGGATGAGAAATTTGAAATTAATCCAAATGTTATTTTGAACATGATGGATATAATCTTACATCTTATCTAGTCACAAAATTAACAGGACTTAATCCTGTTTTGATTTCTACCATATCCAGAGTAAGTGGAGCCAAATAGTCCTGAGTGACAGAAAGGAGATAGTGTCTATTTTGCTCTTCTAAATGCATGGCACAATTCATGCTACAGTCTAATGCAGGCGGGTGTCAAGAAGCCCTATGGGTCTATTTAGGCATGCCCAGTTCACTGCTCATGACTGGCAGGAACTCAGCATAGTCCAGATGTATTCTTGTGTTCTGCATGCCTGAATTGTAACCCATGAAGGCAAGAGAGATGCTTGCTCTAGGAAGGTGTATCTTGTACCCCAAGTCCAGGCAAAATGTAATGTTTTTACTGTATGCTAGCTGTATTACATATGGGTGTGTTTATAATCTGTCCAAATCTACTGATTTGTATCCTCTTCTAAATATGCCCACTCAATCAATATTCAGGGTTCCTCTGTAGAGTATAGTTAGAGTACAATTCAGTCGCTTCCCTAAATCGATGCTCGGTGTGCCCCAACATGTATGTCATTTGTTACATTCATACACTAAGACAAGACATGTGAGACATGACTGTAGCAAGCTGCACCAAATTATCTGGGAATATTTCCATGGAATCAATCATACATATGTGGATTGTACTTGGAATTTTGTTGTTGACCAAGCTAATATCAAAATGCTTTCTAGCACCAACATTTTCTGTAATTCTGTATAAATGTTTCCAGTCATTCTTTCAATATGGAGACGTGTGGGTCATAACAGTCTGCTTGCTCTCACATCCTGGTCTCATATTTCAGAGTGGCCTTGAGTTCAAGCAATACGCATCAGCCCAGGCTCCAGATTGCTTCACTTTCATGCCTTTGCTTTGAGGGAAATTCCGAGATGGCCTCAAGACAGCAATCATCGCCACCCTCTTCACTTTTGATTTGGAACAGCGTTCAAGTCAGCGTTGTTAAGAAAGCCAACCGGTACTAGTGACAAATGGAAAGCTTCACGCGATGTACCTTTTGTTTTCTATTTTATTGAATTTCATTTATATTAAATTAAAAATATATTTCTGACAGATTCATGTAACAAAAAAGCAGAACAGTTTTCAAATTGTTCAGCTGGGATGATCAGTGTAAGATGAAGCGAAAGCAGGCTGTAGTCTACATTTGCCTTAACAAACAGGTAAAGCTCTACCCTAAAGGACCTTGATAAGGAACTTGAGAGGGAAGTAATCACATCAAGAAAAAGAAGACACTGGTTTCTCCCCCAGCTTCCCAAAAAAGAAACAAAAAACCCAATATGAAAGAGAAATCATACTAACATATTTAGATGCCTAGTAATATTAACAAAAATCAGTTGTGTATTTTTAACAGTGCATATTCCTTCAAAGCTGAAAGATGAAAAAACTAAAAGTTAAAGTAACAGTACACCACGCACAATTTGTCATATCCTACTGTGTAAGCAAGTGCAGGAAGTTGAACAAACCACAATAGTGCTAACACAGAATCACACAGAATGTCAAAATGCGGTCAGGATCTGCAAAGAGATAAACCAATAGGGGAGAAATGGGAGGGGGAAGGCGAGAGGCGGGAATCACAGACCATTCACTTATATACAAATCAACCTTAGACAATCATGTTCCAAGCAATGTTGCCCACAAAGGGAAATAAAAGCTACATTAACCTTATTTACATATGCAACTAGCCATATCTTTAACAAGCTATAAAAATACTATTCACATTTTCAAATTAACATACAGTAGTTTTTTTTTCATTTTTGTTTCAAAAAGTCAGCTAACTTTGAATGCATTGTGCCACATGAAATGAAGATGCAAAACCCACAATACAGTTTCATCAGCCTTTCCTGGAAGGGATTCACAAGATTATGGTCTTTTTATTGGCATGTTAAATGACAGTACCCAGAATATGGGGAAATTGCTACATTTAAGTTTGCAAGGAGTACAAAATTGCAAGTTTTGGAAATTCATGAATGGGAAGTTTAGAAATTCATAAACATACCACTATTCCTCTCCATACACCTCCCAAGAGTATCACTCATTACAAAGAAAGCCATAATCCAGTATTTTTCACAACCATACTTCCAAAATAATACCCCAAATAAAAATATTTGAGTGTTTTCATGTCTGCTGCATTAATAATTTTAATAATTTAACAAGGAAAATATGCACATACTTTTTTTTAAAAAAATCAAAAATAGGATTTCAAAAAAGGGGGGAATTTGATTAGAACTGCAGAGGGGTTCTCTGATTTGACACTATATGCACTGCATTTTCAAAGATTTGTTTCCACTTCAGCAATTGCAGTGATGTACTTGAAGCTACTTTTTAACCTGAGTGCAATTACCATCCTAAAAGTAGCAAGATAGTCATTACAGAGCTATAGCACTGACATATTTAAATAAATACATAGATCTAGAACCCGTTTCTAGAATGGCAGCCAGATATCCAGGCTTGGAGAGGAAAAGAATGGAATCCTAGATATTTTTGTTTACATATCTATGCACAGAAAGAAATTATAATTTAAAAAAATAAAATGTTCAGAATATCTATGCCTATCTGTCTATCTATAAATCAGTATTTTTGCATATGAATCAAGAAGTAATTATAGAGGCTTTGAGCTTGATCCATAATTCAATCATGGTATAATACTTAGATTTAAGCAAACTTAGTTCCACTGACAGCTGTAATGACTACAGTAGAAATCTTCAGAACTTGCAAGATGTGTAGAAAGCTGTTGTGAAAATCTAGGTTGCGCCTCCTTTAATTTTTGCACAATCCAAGTGACTTTCAGATGAACATGTCCACATAAGAAAAAGATCTCCATATCCACATGGCCAATGATTTCAACAGAAAGCAATCAAAATAAATCCAAGTCATCTGTGAACTGGATTATGAATTTTCTACCTCCCCGGTATCCATTTGTTTCCCTGCATTCAAAGTTAGCTTGTCCTTTGCACAGCTGCTTGTTTTATTATCGACCCATTTAACAGCAGTACCAATTTATGCTACATATTTCATAGTACCTCACTTCAAAATACAGATTACATATCTACATTTATAAAATAGCATTCACAGTTTACTACTGTGGGTATTCCCCCAAAAATACTTTAGTCTCTGGAGTGCTTATAGGTCACAACCCAAGCTGACTTTTATGTCAGTGGAGTGGAATTGCTTTTCAATGAAGTTTATTAAATTCATCCCAATGAAAGTGCTTTTCCTTGCAAATATGCCAAAGGTGCATTTCAACTGGTCTATCTTGCAGTGCATTCAATTATCCTGAATAGTGAGTGCCTATCATGTCCTTTTGTACAGTTAGCCTCTTCATAAGCTAAAGCCCCAGAATCTGATCTGTTGCCCTAGGTTTCTTTCCTTCTGTTTTCATTATGATCTGCTACAAGCAGCATTTTCTATTTGTGAATCCACAGCCATGGAATTTTATCTGATGCAGGACTTTTAAGGAGTTTTAAGAATCTGACTGGGAACTACCTGCCTATCTAGAGCACTTTGACATTGGAGCTTCGGACATGCCCGTAGCCTTCCAGGCTGAAGTGAGGCATATAAAGATTGTGAAGGAGCAGAGACTTAATGATTTGCAGCGGGCAGGAAATCTTGAACACCCAGTACAGGGTTAGCATAAATTCTGCACTGAAAGACTGGAAGCATATTTGTGATAATGGGGAAGGGAACTGGTTTTTTTTTCTTTCTTTCTTCTGTTTTCAGAGGTCTGCGATCGGGGAGGACTTTTGCAGGAGGGTAGAATTAGAGACTCAATTTCTGTCTCTAAAGTTGGAGATCCCTGAAAATCTGAAAAAGCCTTTGGCTGCAGGTATACCTCACAGGGAGTCTAGGAATACATCCTAGGATGATTATTAAGTATAAAGTAAAGAAAGACAACTTCAGAGTTTTATCCCCCAAATTAATTTGAAAAGAATTCGTGAGTGTCTGCAAACTGATGGTTGTGTCCAGTACCCATGGCTTCTGAGAGCTGTACGACTACTTGTTCCTATCTCATGCTCTTCCTACCTAATGATTCTGTTCAAATTTTCTAAAACTTTTCTTACTGACTCTAATTAATAATGTCTCCCACAATATTCCTGCTAACACAGTACTCCTGCAACAAACCAACCAACCAAGAAACAAAACTTTTCACAGCTGTTTTAGTGTAATGGAAACTGACCCCCCCCTCCAAAGTTTGCATAAATATTATGCATTCTCAATCAGTTTTCTTGGCAGAGACTTTGGATGAGAATGTAAACAGCTCTTGCCTTCTGTAGTTAAAGAAAGTCATCCTTCATGGACAGATTTGGGGAAAAAATGTCTCTCTTTTAATATAAAGTGAACTGCTTTAAGCATCTCAGCCATTTTGCATGCTCAGGCCCCGGTGATTCAAGTTCATTGCCTGTGTAAGTGCATTTTTTCAAAGGGTGGATGTGGTTGTGCACAATGATTTCAACAACCTTACTCAGCTACTCCCTACTGCTTCCACAAAGGTCAGTAATAATTAGCACTAAATACACAATTGCTCTGTGCAGTATTAGAGGATTATTCCACAAGGTAATAAATGTATGGAAATCTATCACTTCTTTTTAAGTTAAATACAAACTTCCTTCAAGCAGGTTGAAGGAAAATAAAAGACACCATCTTGCAGACAGGTCTGTGGGGTTTGTGTTGTGTGTCACAAAAGAGCAGGTGGCAGCTGTGACTGTATGCAGAAACCTCGCTCCTTTTTTACATGCACCACCTCTGCCAGCTTGCTTGGGGGATTCTTGCCTCTGGCCATGGAGGATTGCAGTTTACATTTTTATAAGTGGATATGTCGCAACTTTGTTTACAGCATCTCTATAAAAGGTTTAGCAAAACAATTGAGAAAAATAGCCTTTAAACTCTAAATGGTATCACCAGAGCAATGATGCTCTCAATCAACTAAATGGTTTGATTCAGTTAAGTAACACTGTCTGATTGAAAGGTTTACAGAGTAGGGACAAGATTTACATTGTCTTTATTCACCCTGTAATACCTTTACTTGCTCTCAAATACAGCAAGCTCAAATGCAGTTACAACATACCAACTGCCCAGGCTTATTAAACACCAACTGTTTCCAACAATAACTCCACCTAATTAAATTAATACCTATTATAGAAACATGGCAGGCAGGCATATTGTTACAGTAATGCTTGATACCAATAATATTATGTGGTAAAAGTTTAACGGAAGAGGCTAAATTAAAGAAGACTGATTTTGAAATTTAAAAAAATCAGAATATGAAATTATAACCTAAGTTATTGAAAATAACCCAGGAAATTCAAATATTACAAATATTACAAGGATAATTACAAATGTTACAAAGATAAAAGTGTGGGCTGGAAAAAAAAAAGACATCACATACCTCAAGGAAATCTTTAAAATCCAAATATTTCCTTGGAAGATGCCTTTGTTTGAAGGACACTGCCACTAACTCTAAGCCCACTTATTTTTCTGCTTACATAACAAATTTACTGCTCAGGTAGAAAGAGTATCATATGAAAATAGAATTTAACAGTATAGCACAGAATAAAGAAATATGTATATAATTAAGGCATAAGGAAAATTAGATCTAAATGAAAACTTAAGCCAGTATGATAATATCTTCATTCCCAAATTATTCTGCCTTATCAGAACTCTCAAGCTCTGCAGTGTGAGAACTTTACAAATGAAAAAATACGTTGTGCAAACAAGTCAGCTGTTGCTGTCATGTGGGGTGTTTCACTTTAATTCATGACAGTGTCTGTCATGGTTTTCAAGACAGCCTTGTACAATATAAGGAATGTTATAATCACAGTTATAGTCATGTGCCAAATGAAGAAAGTCAGGTACATTAACCAGGTGATAGATATAATGAGCAAAAACTCATAAAAATGAAAAGATGAAGAAAAGAAACCCTAAGACCAAATTCAAGCCCAACTGTTCCTAATAGCAATTGCAACTGAGCACTTTAGCTTCTTGTATGGAAACATCAGTGGTCAGATCTGCTAATAAAACATTCACCTTGTTCTCAAAGGGGAAATGGTTTATTACTTTTGGAGTGCCAGCATTAAAAAGACAAAGCAGCAACACCGGAGCAACTGTTTCAAAATTTTCATCCAAACACGTACATAAAACATTCCAGGAATGGAATAGTATTATATATTCCCTCCAACACCTCAGAAAGAAAAATGTTAAATCTTGTTGGGATGCAATTCTCTCATGAAGATCAAATGCAATATGAAAAAAATAAGAATTAGACAGAGAGAAGATTATATGCAATGGGTCTCCACTGTAATGGTTTTGAGGCCTTCAGTCTGTCTCTCTATTGGTCCAAACTGTATTGGCCTCTACTGAAGCTTTCTCAAGACCCAGCATGATCAAAGATTAAACTGAAATACCGCAATAGGCTAGATCTTTGGCTTTACAATTTTGATAGGCAAATCTATCAACAAAGAGAAATGTTATAATTAGATTATTATAATGATAACACTTTCTTCCCTGGAGCATATGACTTTCAAGAGTTGGAACATTTGCCACAGTACCAGTATTCAAATCCCTGTCTTCAAATAATAATTGTTGCATGTTTTGGCTGCCTGAAGCAAACATCAATTATTTAATACTTTTGGAAGGTTCTGCAAAAATATTAATTACGGAAGATTATGATAAGGTATTGCTAGGCACCATAACTTTTTGATAAATTGATCAAGATTGGTCCCTATAACTTCTATAATTGCAGAATATGTGCTGTAAAGCAGCTGGCAGAAGTGACTAACAAAAGGACCTCATTTCTGAAGATAAACTCACTTCAGTGATTCAGAAGCCAACAGATTCCTTTACCCTTGTACTCTTTTGAAGCAGCATGGCCCCAGCAAATTAATCCTATTCAATATCTTGGTATTTAAATGAACAATAGGCTGGATATTAAAACAAGGAATGTTTTTAAATGAGATGGAGATTAAGCT
Source organism: Python bivittatus (assembly GCF_059951505.1). Taxonomy (NCBI): domain Eukaryota; kingdom Metazoa; phylum Chordata; class Lepidosauria; order Squamata; family Pythonidae; genus Python; species Python bivittatus. Next base: position 2,856,523 of record NW_028277040.1, on the reverse strand, counting down.
GCACTAAGAATATGTATTAATTTTCTAGATCAGATTGCAGTGGCTGGCAACGATCCTAGCCAAAGCATGCTGCAAGTTGGGCGGGGTGGGGGAGGTTGACTGAAGTTGACTCTTTCCAATCATAAGTACATGTTGGTAGTGCTTTTTCTAAGCAGAGGATAAGTTTGGATTTACTCCTACAGAGGAATTTACAGTACATATACAAAAGACGACAACTGTTACTACCAAGAAAAAGATTGCACTTTGTAGTAGACAAGTTCCCATCACTCAAAAGTGGATGGTCCTTTTGCAGAAAGAAAAAGGAACAGTATGTGACAAGTTTGCAAATAGGGCTTAGGGTGGGGAAGGGGAAGGATGGAATGAGAACTGATACCATCTCCTAGCAGAATGCAAATTTTGCCTTCTGTGCCACTTTCCAGTATAGTCTTTGCTTGGATTTTTTTTTTCCCCTCCACTATTGAGCACAATGGTATAAAGTGCCCTTCACAGCTCTGGCTGTTCTCTACAAAAAGCCTGACAGGATGAAGATTAATTCACAACTCTGGCATACTATGTAGTTGGATCTTAAGATCTTAAGATGTAGCTTGAATTTAAACTTTAGAAGAAACTTGATTTCCTTTTAATTGCTGTGTTATCCAGAACTTGAAATGAATATATATATATATTCATTGAATGATGCAGGGGGGAAAGTCCTGCTGTGGTAGAAAATAATGATTTGTATCTTCTTTTAATGTGAGTCTTTGTGGGTTTTTTAAATGCAGAAAATCGCAGCATATAACTAGGCTTCCATTTTTAATTTGCAACAGGATGCTCCAGTACTCTAAGGGATCTTTAAAATCTGTTCTAGTTGCAAAGGAAGTATTCAGTTTCAAACACTAGGTAGTATGCACAGGATTCCACGCAGACGGCTTTTGGGATCAAAAATGATATTCCCATCAATTGCATTTGATTCACAATGGTGTGTCTCATGCTGGCTGAGAGTCCATGTTGTCTGTGAATGAAAGCTTTTGCTTGCTTTTATTGGCTGTAGAAGAGCTCTGATGCACGTCGGCTCAATTCAGTCCCATAGGACTTTCGGTACTCAAAAGTTATTACTCTAACTTTCTGTCTGAGGAAACACTTTTCTCTCCAACTGCCTATACCAGCAGATCTAAAACATTTAATCCAGGGTATTGAATATAAAAGCACAAGTATCAGGAGTAGGGTTAGTGCTCCCCTAGGTACCTTTTCTTGTGAAATGTTCTAGTCATCATCCAGGTTTAGGTCAGTCTCTGTTTGATTCATGGAATGGTATTCATATATTTGCCTCTATAATCTATGGGTATACAATTATACCTGTGGGATTTCTCCCTCCACCAATGGTAGAAAATCTTTCTGAAGCACTAGCAGCATTGCAAGCACCAAATAATACACACTGACAGATGGATGGCATGAAAAAGAAGGGGAGGATTTAAGTATTGCTTTCGTTAGAGTTTCCTCACAGAATACAAAAAATACATCAGAGGAGCTGGATTAGACCAAAGGCCCCCTTGATTTACTGTCCTGTTGCAAGAATGGCTGGGCAGATGCTGAATTTGTCTGATCACCTTTAAATCATTCTTGGCCACCTACAGTGATAAGTAAGCTAAACCCCTCAAGTCAACAAGCAGCTGAATTGTAGCTGAGAATCACTGCAGCCTTTATTTTGGGGTATTTCTGCATGACTACCATTTCCAATTATTCAACTAAAAGCAATTTGCCATTGCCTTTCTTGCTCTCAGCACCAACATGCAGGGAACTTGCTAAGGTAACCATAAGCCGATCATGTCACCCCTAACTGATCAACAGCAGAGCACAGAAAATGCCATCCCACAAGTGGCCTGCTTCCTGAACTAATGCAGATCCTAGAGGAACAAAAATCCTCTCACTTCTGCTCAGTGCAGAAAGGATAAATGATAGTGCTAGTTCCCAGCCCACTAACCTTGTCTGCAGTGCATCTGGTGTGCACATGTGCAGTCATTTGTGAAAATATACAAACTTTTGGCACAAGGAAAAATGTCCTGGCTGTGAAGCTGCCTTGTTTCATTCAGTCAGTTCCCATTGACTGCTGCAAGGTAGACGTAACACTCTGACAGAAGGGTTTCAACTGCGGGCTTCCTTCACAGAAGCTCAGGGTCTCATTCCTGGAGCCTGAAGGATGAATTTGGGGGTTGCTGCTGCCAAAGCAAGGTAAGATTCCTCACAGTGTGGTTGACCTTCACACCAGCCCTTCTTCCTTCCAGAGATCTTTACTGGTAATGCAATGGAAGGTGAAATGTGGCTGCTGGTGGTGGGTGCTGCATGTTTATGTTGTTAACAGGAGCTAGGAGGAAGTGGGATGAAACAGCAGTTCCTTCCAATGAGAAAACAGGATTCCCAGAACAGCAATTAAAACCAGCTTCAGTGAAGTTTCAGGTGCCTGAGCTATCAAAATACTGTCTCAAGTCTCAAGCAACGTGAGGTTATGAGGTCAAACAAGTTAGACACCAATCTTGAACAAGCAGGAAGTTGTGGTACAGTGGACTTCCTTATTAGCATTATGCACTAATTGCATGCCTCATATGACAAATGAGAATTATGTAAATTACATGACTATCTTTCACTGAGACATTTGTGGATATTATCCCTGGCCAGTAGTACATTTAGTTCATTGTTCAATTGATTCTTTTCCCACTGTCATTTGGAATATTAATTTTTATAGCTTGGACAATACTTTAAAGGACCATTATAACCACAAACAGCTTCACAGCTACAGTAAATATGAGACTTTGAATTAACCATTTGTTGGAATAACTAATTTTTATGTTGCCTTTCTGATCCAAGTAATTTCATTTTGAAATCCTAAGGGGAAAAAATAAGTCTAAAACTGAAGTTCTATTATTATGCAGTCCAATATTTTACATGAGGAAATAAAGCTAATATGATGAAGTTGAGGCTCAGTCTGCCTAGTCTTTATGATGAAGCATAGAGAGAAACATGCCTTAACACTGGCCCAATGATGTTCTGATTATAGCATGGAGTAATTTGCAACGTAATTGGTTTGATTTATTTACTTAATTACTGAGTTTTTAAAATTTCCACCTCATGACTACTAAGTGTGACATTGTTTAAAAGAAACCACATAGATAATGAGCTGCATTTGCATGAAATGTAGCAGGAAACTTTCCATTCAAAAAGCTACCATTCATAAAAACTTGTCTAAATAACATAGGTCCTGTATTGCAATGGAAGACAAGTTGGTTCTAGGGTCTGGCTCTGCGACTCCATTACTATAATGCCTACAATCAAATCCAGATCTTGTGAACTTCACTGGAGCCAGCCAAAGAGTGTTGCAGTAGAATGAGGAGTCTGACCTGTCAGGCCCTCCTCTACAATCAAGAGATGGAATTTACACAGGCAACTCTTAAGGAGTTGTAGGCGGGAGACACAAATGTGCCATCTTTGGGTCAGAGTTTCATGGCTCCTGCTGGCAAGTTCTGTACATAGGTAGGAGGGAGTGATAACTATTGAGAAGAATGGGAGCTGCTGCTGATTGTAGGATTTAACAGCCTAAGAACCTGGAAGAATCAGTGATTTAGGCATCTGGACTACAACATATATAGATTACACACTAGATCCCATACTGTGCCTTTCAGCCAATAAATAATACACATATTGGCTATGAGGCTATGGCAGATTATAATACACGTAAGTCAGGCAACTAGAAGACACAAGGTAGCTACAGAAGATAAAGCAATTATTTTCAAACTATTTCTGATTTTTAAGACTACTTGTACTCTTTTCTCTTTTAAAATGAAACCATATCTAAAACTTACATTTTAACAATCTTTCCTTCTTCAGCACTTGCAAAAGCAAACTCATTGTCCTGGAAGGATCATGTTAACTATTAAAGTTTTAAGGAAGAATTAGAAGGCTGCAGGAGTGTTACATTTTTAAAATCAAGGTTTGAAGCTAGCCATGGATGTCTGCAAGGGATAGGGCATGTGATGGAGTGTGTATTGTGACATTCTGATGTAACTCCACTCCAATGTTGTTGTGTACAACACTGCAACGCATGTGGGAAAAAATGGAGGTTGTATCATGTTATCATAATGCTTTTTTTTGTCATTTTGGTATCATCATAGTTAGGAATGCAGGCCTTTAGAGCTATGATTTTGTTTGCCTAACTGAAAATCTGGCTCTCTTCAAAAGAGACTCAATCTCTTTTCATATTAAATAGGAAGAAGGAAAAAAAGGGGAACAATCAAGTGCTCACTTAAGTAGAGAAATTGTTGACTATTTCATAATTTTTCTATGCATACCTGAAAAGTATGTGGAGCTCAGTTTGAGAATTTTGGGGCTAAGGGTATCCAACAAGCTGCACCTTGTTATCTGAAGAAAAGTAAATTGCTTATCTGAAGAAAAATAAATTTCCTTATAAAGTTAGAAAGCTTATTTTGGGAGCAGAAGTTCAAATACTTCTGTAAATGTCATCAATATCTGAGATTGCTAATTTGAGAATACCAGCAAGCAACTATTCTAGGTTGATCATGGGAAGAACAATTAGATTTTATATTATGTGTTTTCCAGATTTGCATTGGACAAAGGATTTTGGGTTGCAAGATTTCATGGTTTGGTTCTTTGCTAGTTGCTTAGGTTCTTTGTGCTCACAGCTATAGGTGTCATAACAGTTGGCTCTGTAACATCTGCCCTGGATACTTGTGGTGTGTGCCATGCAGCGTCCTACCTTGATCCTCAGTAAAATCATTCGGTTGTTGCTGATACTCACACGAGATATGTGTTATGTTCTTTGTTGAATACTGAAAGCAGGAGGACATGGTATTATAGAGCATATCGAATGAATGAATAAAGTGATCTCCTATTTAAAAATATCAGCTTTTACCTCCATCAGCTGTTAAGTAAGAAAGCCCAAAGGCTACCTCTTGCAAGTGTTTCTTAACATGCTTCTTTACATTTCTGAAAACGATCCTTGTCTTGTTCCACTCCTTAAACTGTGTCGATTCAAAAAGTTAAGTACAGGTAGTCCTCAACTTACGACTGCAATAGGGAACAGAACATTCATTGTTAAGTGGTGCAGTCATTAAGTGAGGCATTATATGACCGCATCAGATTTTACGACATTTTTTGCAGCAGTCGTTAAGCGAATCATGCAGTCCTTAAGTGAATCACATGGTTCCCCATTGATTTTGCTTGTCAGAAACCAGCTGGGAAGGTTGCGAATGGTGATCACGTGACCATGGGACGCTGCAACTGTCATACATACATGGCAGTTGCCAAGCACACAAATTTTGATCATGTGACTGCGGGGATGCTGTGATGGTCGTAAATGTGAGGACCAATCATAAGTTACTTTTTTCAGTGCTGTCATAACTTCAAACAGTCACTAAACAAATGGTTGTAAGTTGAGAATTACCTGTACAAAGTTTATTTCTATATTGATTCTGTGTTCTTCTACCTTTATTCTCTGGTTTGAAATTAATAAATAGCAGATTGCATACACTAAGATAATTGATTTCTCCTAAAACTGCATTCCAAATATATTAAGATAGGACAATGAAGACTTTTTCCCCCCCTATTCTTGTGCCTTTCACTGCTACAATTTCATTCTAAATAATAATAATTACAGCAATGAAAGGAACCAACTATTTTTCTTTAAATCAGCATGTAGAAGCCAAAGGTAAAAAATAAATGGGTAAATGCTGGGAGTTTACTTACAGATTCGGCTGAGAATATAACAGCCATAAGCACCCTTAATTTGTTTAAACTCTTGTTTAGTGTTTCTTCTTTGTGCTAGAGCAAAAATTCTCAATTACAGTCTCACATTAGTCTTTACTGGTGAGCTCAAGTCAGTCCTCTGTGCCTTCCCCCTTCACCTCCGTGGTTCCCTTCATATTGTGCTCCTTTTCCTGTAAGAGCCAACATCCAAGGTTGGTACTTCAATATTATTCCTGTGAATAATTGTTGCACTGGTGAATGAAGTTCCAAAGGTTGATTTTCACTTTGTTTTGGCAATTCCAGAGTCATCTTTCATATATGGATATAGTATATATATATTTATATTATTATTCATTTTACATTTTAAATTATTTTATTTTGCTGGTCACTTCCGTATTGCTTCATTCAGATTCCAGAATACAGTTCGGAGGAGAAAATAAAAGAGAATGAAAAAGAAAAGTTTAAGTGCAAACTAATTTTCCAGTGATTTCCCAAGTGTGTTTTACCTGTCCATTACTTTTTCTTTTTCCATTTTCCCTCCTGACCCTGCCTTAAAAAAAAGTGTTTAAAAATCCAGTGTTACTCTTCCTTCTAGTGTTATATAATGCTCTCAGCTTTAGCTGACAAAGAAATGGAAGGGAGAATTATTACATGTTGCATTCAATGTGTATAAAACATGAACAGGAGGCTCTGTTTATATAAATTTTCATTGGCACTGTGCCCTCAAAAAAACCAAGCTATTTTATTTCCCTATATATATTTTAAATCTGTGTCCTGATACCATTTTTGACTTGTAGCCACCTGTAACTTCGTGCACCAGAACATGAAGGAATGAGGTCTCTGCCTTGGAAAAGAGCTCACAACTGCAGAAGTAGAGAGAGGAACTAGCCAGAAGCAAGCTGGATTAGCCATTTTGATTCGGGGGCAGAATAAAAAAAAGGTTAAAGAAATTGGCCTTTCAGACTCAGTCATTAGGTCATCACCTATGGTATAAAAATTGTCTTTTTCTACCCTCCCTCTTGAAACCGCCCTGCTTCTGCAGGAATGCTTCAGCGGCTCTGGCCCTTCCTGCTGACCGAAACTGACACAGGGTGACTTTCTTGGCAGCTCCAGAACTGGATCGCTACACAGAACACCAGCCTGACGGCAGGCAACCATGCCACAGGCTCTTCCTAGCAGGCCTTGGCTGGTCTGACCTTTTCTTCCTTGGGCTTCTTGGAAAGGGAGAAAAGCCAGACTTTGCTTCTTCCTAAATTCCTGGAACCACTGACTTAAATGAGTCCCTTCTCTTTGCGGACATCAAACGGAGGGAAGATTTGGCAAGATAAAGTAAGAAAAGAGGGGAGGAAAAAAGAGGGGAGGAGGAAGGAGAGGAGGAGAGTGCTGGTATGGATTCCCCATTTCTCCCTGGCATTACACTACGGTGTTTCGGTGTCTGTAGGGTGGCGGGGGCAGCATCATGCCAGGCTTCAGGGAGAACTCTGAGAGGTATTCGGGATTCTCAGCCACAATGGGCCGGATCCTTCCATTTTGTTTGTAAAAATATTTTGTGCTGTATTCCTGCAGGTAGTCCGGATGCTGTAGGGTACTTCGTGGAGGCAGGCTGTGATTCCAATAACCTGGGTTATCAAATGCCTTCTTGGGCTTTTCTGGCAATGGAAGCCCATTTTTCTTCAGATACTCTGCATTCTCAAAGGTGCTTGCAAAGGTGTTGAGGTACAAGGGGTCATTTACATATTCATCCTCGGCTTTGGACTGCCCGGTTTGGTGGTTGTGATAATCCGGGTTGTCCAATGCTTGAAGATCACCATTCTTCCACCGAGAAACAAATGGGTTCTCCTCCACTGGAATCAGGTGATCTAGAAAAGAGGAAAGAGATCTTAACTGAAATTAAAATAACAATTTCTACTACTGTCTGTACATTAAGGAAACATAACATTAGTATATAGAGTTGGGAAATGGCTTATAAGAATATATATACTAGGAAAAATGTGTACAAACGTGTATCTGAGTGGAAAGACACACAAAACTCCATACATCTGAAACACAAATTTGGAAGTGATTATGGAAATGACTAAAATGAACTTAAGGGTAGGAACTGAGCCCAAATGAAATGGACAAAATTGCCCATCCCTGTCAGCCTGTCCATACTTAATGGAGGCATTTCTCTGAGACCTTTTCTCATGAGGTTAAAAACTTCTCTGATCAAGCACTGCAGCTATGGAATATTCTACTCCTTCTAGCACCTAGCATTTTTGGCACATGTTTTATCTAATGCTGGTTTTCTCAGCAGTGTTGCATTACTGTATGCCTCTATGTTTTTTATATTTATATTTAGTGTACCACATCTTCACAACCATAAGGTACTTTCTTGCTAACATGACTTTCAGCTGAGATAAACTGTCACATTTCATGTGAGTGAAAACAAGCTGCTCAACAGGAATAGGCGAATATGGAATCAAGGAGTTGGGTTGTTATTACTTGGTCTGCAGAAACATGCAATTTGGCTTCAAGAAAATCTATATATTTTACCAACTTTAAATCAAAAGGAAAGTAAGATTGGGCAACTTCTCAATTTCTTTTGCAGAATCATGGAATATTTCTGCTGGAAAAAAAGGCTAAGAAGTATTTTAATTATTACTTTCTTATTCTGTGATACTGTTTTTAAAATAAGCTTCACCCAACCTTACCCATAGGGTAGCTCAAAAATGGCACCCTATGGATGCTAGATTGTAAGACTGCATGTTCATTTTCAAGTGAGCTGAGTTCAGTCTCCTGACAGCTTTCCACACATGCCCCAATACACTAGAATCAATAATGCCAAAAATGTTTGTTTACACTGCCTTACTAACTCTTAAGGAAACAAAGCAATTGTATCCAAAATGTTGTCTAGCACACTATGAGGATGACAGAAAGGATTTTTTAAAATATTCAAGATTGAGAGAAAATAATAGTTTTGAACCAATGCTTAATTGATTCATTCTTGGACATCAATGTTGATTTTAACAACATGGAAAAGATCAAAATACCAAAACCATCTTGCTTTTTAAAACTTTCTTTGTACTTCAACATTTAACAATAAACATATAGATTAAACTAAAAACAACAGAAGATATGCAAGGAAGTCAAGTCATTCTTGTGGAATTCCATAAAAGTGGAGAGTGGGGAAACAGTGGTGTGGTATTTTAGCTCTGGTCACCTGAGCTGATCAATTTTTCAGGATTCGCTGTTGTTCTCTATGAACCAGTGCGTTTCATAAAAGCCCGTGGACTGCAGGATGAATGATATTGGTTTTAATTACTTACAGTGCCAAACAGGATCACCTCTTCCTGGGAAGAGACAATGACTATAACAGGGATATGTTTTCTTCTCCATATTATATGGTTGGGTACATTAATGGCAGCAGGAAGCTAGTGATGCGTTTCCTCCTAGCCAATGATCATGTTGTTCACTTGGATCATGGGAAAAGCAAAAACCCTTTACTGAAAGTAACCTCTCTTCTTTAGCTAAGCTTGCAGTGTAATTGATAGGTTCAGCCTCCTCTCAATGCCACAAATAATCTGCCAAAAGGGTGACGTGCTACAAACTTTTCCATCTAACTTTAAAAGCCTATGTAGAGAAACAAGATTCTTTTTTGTTATGCTAGTTGCACGAGCCAGGCATGTACAGTAGGTGTACCCTTTAGCTTTAGAGGTTGAATTGGTCTGACTGATACTGAAAATAATGCAAACAACCCAGTACTGAACAAGAACCATGTGAATATAGGTCACAAAGAGAGTGGTCTTTTTCCACTTCCTAAGTCCTCCCAGGTGGCACTGCTGCACCAAGGGGACCTAGAGTCTGCCCACCCTGTAAGTTCTGGTAGGAGGGACATAAACCACTGGGGATAAGTAGTTGCAGAAGGAACCAGGCACAATGCCCCGTAGGGCTTCAAAGGTGACAAACAGCATCTTGATGGTTTGTTGTTGTTATTGTTGCTGTATGCTTGCTTGCTTGCCTATATGTATGAATGGGTGAACTGGCACATGAAGGCACGTGTAGTCCAATCCTCAGCCTGGCAACCAATGGCTCTTTGGACAGAAAGGATGACATCTCCCTGCCTTGCAATGGTCTTTCATCCTAGTAAATCTTATGGAGCTGTAATGGTGCCACTTAGCAGATCAGCTTGGAGGAAGGCATGGGATAAAGGTAGGAAAGCCAGCTGATCTAAGCCATTCTTTTCTAGGATTCATTTTATCTGTATACAGCTCCAACCAGAATAGATTTTGAACAGTGATCACAGAGTCTTTTCCAAACTGGGGGGAAAATGGTTATTACTATGTGAGAGATATACCTGTTTTGCACTTTTCTGGCATTGGAGTCATATATCCCTCTTCATCCAGCTCAGTTCTTGGCCCTCGCTCTGGGATAAAAACCGTTGGGTCAGCGCTATACCTCTGAGTGAGACTGTCATCTTGTGAAAGACTTGCCACTGGTTTCCGTAAAGTGCCATTGCAGCAAGTGTCATCACAGATCTCAGCAGCTCCTTGCCTGACGGGAGCTTCTGGAGCTATGCCTGGTATGGCAGTTCGGTATGGCAAAGGAACTCCTCGTTCCGTAGACAAACTTCCATCTCTGTAGATAAACTGATTCTATAAGAAACACAGAAGGTTTTTAATGTGAAAAACTGCATAATTAACATTAGAGCTTAGTTTCATGCATATAAGGTTTTCAGTTATTTGCTCAACATATCACTTTTCTATGCAGGATTTTTGTTTTTAGTATGTTGTTTGCAGTAACTGTTCCAGTCAACATTACACAGATTTTTTGTTTTGTTGTTTGATTCCACAAGCATTGGCTAAAGAAACTGAGTGGATTCCACATGCATAGGCTTGCTTTATTGCTGGATTCAACTTAAATTACATTGGCTTAAAGTAATTTAAGATGCTTAGTTTATACTTTTCAAATATTACAGTTCAAGAACTGAAATTTGGTGCATTTTGCCTGGATTTCAAATTAGGTACAAATAATCTGCCAACCCAAAGAAGAGCTCATCCCTAATCCATCAATATTTTATCTACAACTGCCAAATCTGAAGTCTTCATTAAATATAAATAAATCAGGATCAGATTTGATTTAACATCTTTCCAAAATCTGCTGATCTCAATGTGATTTCTGTATCTTTTTTCTTAACCTTAGCATTTCAATATATTGCCTTCTGTGCACAACACACTTCCAGGGTCAGCAGCATGCAAGTCACCTCCCATCCTCCAAAACCTAGCCTGAGAAATTGTGCTACTTTCAGTAGTAGTAGCCAATTCATTTTGCAATTTCTAGAATTTCTCAGATGTTTCTGCCAAGCTAAACCTCAAAATTTCACATAACACAAAGTGTTATGTAAAAAATGTCCTCATTCTGGAGAATAGCTGGTCTGCAGAAAGATTCCTTCAGTCACCTCTGCAGCAGAGAGATAAGGGCTTTGCCCACCCTACTGATCCTCTGTAGGGGATCTGGGGAGAGAGGGGAAACTACTGTGGGCAGAAGGGATTCGGAAGCAGAGTACAAGTGACTTTAGAGCAAGGGATACTCATATATCACCCAGATGCCCACACCTTCTGCCTTTCAATCTGAACTGGTATAACAATACTGTATCAAGTTTGTATAATTTTGTATCTGGAAGTTCATCCACCACTTACTGGACAGTTACCTGGGTACAAATAAACCTGTTGTAAATATTAGCCACTGAGAATCATTTTATTTCCTATTAAATTATCAGATCCTTCATATGCAAAAACATTTTTATATGTGCATCCAAATTTTGCTTCAAACAAAACTCTGGGACAAAAACTGGGGCAAAAACACTCTAGTCCTTTCCCCCTCTTTGAATTATTTCATTAGTTTTAACAACAATAACATAGTTGTATAATAGTATGCTGATCCAGTTATGTATGTTACTACAGATAGTACTCGACTTATGACCACAATTGGGACCAGAATTTCCATCACTAAGTTATGCAGTCATTAAGTGAGTTGCGGCCAATTTTATGACTTTTTTGCCGCAATCATTAAGCAAATCACCATGGTTATTAAGTGAATCTGGCTTCCTCAATGACTTTGCTTGTCGGAAGCCCCCTGGGAAGGTCACAGATGGCAATCACATGACTCCGGGATGCTGCAATCATCGTAAATACATGCTGGTTGCCAAGCACCCAAATTTTGATCACGTGATCACAGGGATGCTGCGATAGTTATAAGTGCAAGGACTGGTTGTAAGTCACTTTTTTCACACTGTCATAACTTCAAACAGTTGTTAAATGAATGGTTGTAAGTCGAGGACTACTTGTACTTAACTGGACTGGTCTAAATTATGAAGAACGTGCAAGAATGGCACAGAGACAGACATAGTGGAGACTCATGGTCATCAGTCTCCTGGAAGGAGAAAACCCTTGAACAGAACAGAATAATAGTAGTAGTAGTAGTAGTAGTAGTAATAATAATAATATAATGAAATTATGTATGCCAGTTCTTGAGCTGATATGCATTTCTCCGTATTTCAGGAGCAGGACTAAAGAGTGAGGGGGTTTTGAAACCTTTGAAGACTATCAAATCTCTCCCAGTCCTCCTCTGTACCACATGACATTGGAGTTCTGATGTCAGCAGGCAAGAACTGCAGAGATTCCTGTAGGAACTGGGAGAGGGAGGGGGAGATTTGGGATTAGATGGTCACCTGTGAGAGCAGACCTCTTCCTCTCTTCTTGAAGAGGAGATCTGAACTATCCAATGGACCCCAAGATATATTCCATATCACCATAAGATGATTGTTTAGAGTACAGAATTTAACATAGTTATTTAAAAATATACAATTGAACAAGTATTTTCCTATATTGTTCCAGGAATGAACTTTATTGACTTGGTTAGTATTTTTCATAAAATAAGAGGAAAGGAGAATGTTCTGGCAGTAGAACCTTTCAGAGCTAATCTTCTAAAGAAATTACCATAGATATAATTAATTTCCATTCAGTAACCTTACACTGCACTTGATGTGGATGTGTGTGTGTGTGTATGCGTGTATTGTTCTTTGAAAACATATAAACATATTAAAATTATTATTTCCCTTCAGGTTTGATTTTTATATTTGCCTACAACCTATATCAACTCCACAGTTCTTCTGAATTTAATTGTGACCATTTTTGGTTGTTGTTTATTAGATTTTTGTTTTCCTAGGTTTACCAGGTATCACAACAGCTAATTGTCCCTCCAGTTCTATTATCTAGTTCCTTCTTTTCAGGGAAGATTTAAACTTATGAAGGTGCCTTTAATACATAAAGCTATTCCAGCATCATAAAATCAACCTGAACTGGAACAGGCACATCCATCCTAGCTTCATAAAATATGCAGGCCAAAGATAACACTTGAATCTCTCAATTTCTTTTAGAATCAAGAGCGACCTTATAGACTTTTAGTGCTCCCTTACCTTTAAGTTGTAACTGAACATTGTCCAGAGAACACCATCCAGCAAAATAAAGTAAGAACTTATTCTAAGGCAGATACTAATCACCAGTAACCTCTGATTCTGTCATGTTTAAGGTCTTAGGATTTTCTGTTAGAGTTACCAAAACTTGTATTATTCAGCTGGACTCAGCAGCAAAATATGATCAGCTCTCACCTACCCTTGGGGAATGAGAGAGTAGATGGGATGGTGGAATTCATGAAGAGAAGAGAAAGAAGAAGGTAGGATACATTTGAAAAGACAAACAAATCCTAAAGGATGAAGGTTGATTGTGAAATACTTACTCCTGACATAGGGGTGTAGGCAGGAGGAGGGCTGTGTCCAATTTCACTCTAATAGGAAAGAAAAATGGAATGACCAATATAGTAAGAAGTTACATGGATGAAAATAAGTCATATGAATTCTGTGAATTGATGGAAGAACCATGCACAAATTAGAGAGATTTATTCAAACACCAGCCAAATTCACCCCTCCTTGCTCAGCACATTTCCAAAGGCAGTTTTGTGTGAGCTCAAGGTGTGGAGGATTTGACTGCAGAATGATTAGGAAAAGTCTGAAAAGAGGTGTAGGATTTTTTTTTTTTGCACAAGAGAAAGATAAGCATGCAGCAGGTCAGCTGTCCCTCTAAAATCAAGATTCAAATGGAATGCACTAGTATTACTCACCTGGTCTAAAAGGAAGGGAAAGGATATATTGCTTAACAATGAAGAAAACACAGAGGTTTCACCTGGATAATACCATAATTATACAATGATAATTTTCTGTAGTCTGGCTAACAGACAGCAGATAAAAACAGATACCTGACTCTATGACAGGTTTTCAATGACTGAAAAATTAATGTGCTCATAGCCCAACAATACAGAAGGTAAGTCTCCATTGACTGATGCTGCTTCTCTTTCTAGGTTTTTCTTCAGGAAATCTAGCAATAGATGCAGATTTTTGTTTCTCTGATATCCCCACAATATCAGTATCTTGAATGAGGCATTGTATGCATGCTTCTTTGTAAGAGGAGTTTGGAAAGCAGTATGATTTGCATAAACACAACATGGCACGAGTCCATTTTGGCTTTTCCAGCTCTCTTTCTGGCATGGAGTTTTGTTTTGCTGCAGACTCTATTTAGAATTGGGATTTAGCTGCAAGTAGCTCAGAGGATTAAAGAGAGCTCTAACATTAATATCTGTCAACACCTATTTAGACACAATAAAATGACCACTTGGTTTGCACTCATCATTTAGCAATTTTCATTTTTCTCTTGGGCATTTTTCTCTCTTCCTTGCTACTGCTTGCATGTTTTTCCTATAATGCTACAAATAAATGTGACCATGGTAGTTCTGTGTGCTTAAATATAGAACTACTTACATCATATAGAAAAGAAGAGGTAGCATTTTAAAAACAACGGAATGTATGAGTAAGAAATATGATGCCACTAAAACTTGAAACTGTGTGTCAAGTCTAGCCTATTCATAATTCTTGAATTATGTCAGAGGTAGATTAAGGAGTCAACAGCTTGGGACGTTTGGTTGTGATGCAGTCTGATGAAGCTTGTTTCTTTAGAAAAGTTAAGAGAAGGGAAGGGAAGACTATAAAAAACCTTTGATTACCTCAGTTTATGGTGAGTTTAAATACATTATTATTCAAGGTCTCATTGTGGAGAAATTTTGCCTGAACTTAAATGCCAGATGCTATCATGGAGAGAAAATGTCTGATCAGGATGAACTCAGTTTGCCCAGCAGTGAAGCACCTCTATTTGGTCACCAGTTTAGCTTTGGAGATTCTCTCCCACACTCCTTTCTTCTTGGCTGAGCTTGTATACCAGAACGGTACTCTTCATTTGTGCATTCATTTTAAAACAGGATAAAAACTAATGATGTACAAAATGAAAACTCTATCACACCCCTAATGATAATTTTTTTATAGATGATTGAGGCAGTTCAATGTTAAAGTATACAGAACTGTCACCATCATTAGTTCATCTCTTAGATCATGACATGTCTGGATGGCAACTCACTAGGTGATGTGTTAGTCTCACAGCTTCCCTTCTTGATAACATATATGTATAAAATGAATAACAGGAATATTCTATACCTACCAATAGTATTGTTGAGGATGTACTGCAATATGGTCTATGTATTTTTATGAATTATATTACTAGATTATATTACTGCATGACATCACTGTAGCACACAAACCAACTAAAGCCCTCCAAAACATCTTAAGTAAACCAAAAAACCCAGTAGCCCAAGAAGAAAAAACAGGAGTCATCTACAACATACAGTGTAAGGACTGTAACAGCCACTATGTAGGACAGACAGGCAGAAGACTAGTAGAGCACATCCATGAACCACAACTAGCAGTCAGAAGACATAATGAAAACTCCTTAAGCTCACAACACATGGACAGACTTAACCACAATTTCAGCTGGGAAATTGTCAGCATCTTAGACCAATCAAAAATAAAAAATGTAAGGGAATTCCTGGAAGCTTGGTATTCAGACAAGTCAGTCATCAACAGGCACATAGAGATGAACTACATTTACACACTATTCAAAAGAGACAATAAAAAGGAAACAAAAAGACCAGAACACCTCCTTGCCAGCAATCAACACCCAGGTAAGCAGGGATTAACACCAGGATTAACATCAGACGAACAATCAAGCAATAAACAACAGCCTAATCTAGGAACTATCAAGGGGCTGGGGGAACAACAACTCCCCTACCAACACTGACGGGGCAAGCTACTGTATATAAGCAGAGACCAAACCCCACTCCCTTCTAGCACTGGAGATGTTACCTAGACGGGTAATAAAACGTCTGCAAGAAAACAACCAAGCTCAGAGAACTCCTAGGACACCACTGTATTACTGGAATTAATATAGAAATATACTAAGAAAATACAGAATTAAGCCATTGTTTTTGCAAGGACTTATAAGAAGTATAAAGGATGCATCTCAATATCTTTTCCAATCCATTAATAAACAATCTGCACAATACATCAAAGTTACCCACATACTGAAATTTTTGACAGACCTATAAAGTATAGAGATGCTTCAGGGACATTTAATTTCATACATTCATCAGCAAGTCTGTGGTTGTTAACTGTCCTAGAGAATATGATACTAGTAAAGCAATGGACTTGATTGAAAAACTTTCAGGAGTATATGAAACTCTGCATTCATTGATGCATTTAATGTAATAATAATGGGGTACCATTTCAGCCTTGCAAGAGGAAAGCTCATAGAAATATAATATCTCAGGCAATATGAATACACTCCCATGTCAAAAACGGGCCTCTGCATGGAGAGCTGCTAAATAAGAGAGATGGCTAGATTTTCAGCCTTTGACAGACATGCTATTTAATGTTTCAAAAAGATCCACATAACCTCAAATACTATCAAAAACAAAATACTAAGCAAGACTCTCAGTTGGGGGGGGGGGCACAACTAGTTTTATGCTTATTTTTTGGCACAGAGTAGTCATATAATAAGTACCATAGTGAGAATGCGGTGGCATTCTTTATTATGTCTATGTGATGGTTACCAACTGGCTTCCAGGTGCTGGTTATTACCTAGAAAGCCCTTCATGGCATAGGGCTTGGTTATTTGAAAGATGACCAGTCACCAATTGTTTCTGTCCATCTGGTGAGATCGGACAGAGTAGGCACACTTTGAGTCCCATCAATTAAGCAGTGTCATCTAGTGGGATCCAAGAAACATGTCTTCTCTGCTGCAGTGCCTAACCTCTAGAATAATATATCCCCCCTCCCCCAAGATCTGCATGGCTCCCACCATGGTGACACCATGATGACATTCAGGAAGCTACTGAAGACATGTCTTTTTTTTCAGGCCTTGGGGATAGGTGATGGTTGAGCCCCTGTTGGATGGGGTTTCTGTTAATATGTCTTTCTTTGGACCACTCATGAATTGTTTTCTTTTGTGGTATTGCTCTTACTTTTTAAACTGTAAATCTCCCAGAGTTGGGTGCCCTCTAAATTGATTAAATAGTCACAATCTCTACACACACACCCCCGAAAAAAAGAGAAAAAGGAAGCTAGGAACAGCTGAACTGCCGATTAGCTGAAATGCAAATGCAATATAATTGTTTTTTAAATGTCTTTAAATTGCTTTCTAATTACATAGCAATGTTGTAATTTTGGAAGCTTCAAAAATACCTTTTTGTGTTTAAGATGCAAACCATCTGCCCTCACTTTATTGATGACGTGTGCGTTTTTCATTGGTTGGAAAATGATATGCTGGCAGAAAGCAACACAGAAAAAATCCATCAAATGTTATTTTTATATAAATAGGAGAACATTGAAGCTCCAGACTGAGGCAATAGTTTGAAAGAAATTCTTGGGTCTTGAATTATTATTATATCTATGTTTTGGAAGGACTAAAAACTAAGAAATGTGCATGCATCCATTCCTATGGGCATGTGAAGCAGTATATGAGTTCACAAATTACTGAAAACAGTTATTTCATTGTTTGGCACAGCTGGTGATAAAGGATTTTTTTTTAAGGAGCAAAGCAAAAGATCTATCAAATCACTACTAAAAGTGCTTTACTATCCACTCAGTTTTGCTTAGTTTAGTGACTAGATATAGGGACTAGATTTAGTTTGCTTTCCTCATTCTCCTATTATAATCACCAAAGCAATTATTTCCATAATCCTTGTCCATGTTGTTATATTATAAAGTACTCCAATTTATCTGTGCTTTACAAAGTTCACAAAACAGCATTGTCTTTATGCACAGCCTTAATATTTAATCAGCAGCAATTCTGGGGGCAGATCTGACACAACTACAGATTTCCATTATATGAAATTATAATTCTATTAACATATTTATTTCCTCTCCACTCTACTAAATCAGATTTTAAGTGCAACTTGAAATACACATTATTCAATCAACAGTCATTTGACCAATAATCTGAAACTTCTTTCTTTTTGATTTTCTGGAATTAATATTGAGCTACCATTGCTTGCATCAATCATTATTTTATTCTGTAAGTAATAATGTCTAGGATAGTCAAAGGCATGGGCAACCAGGAAACCAGAAATTTCCATAACTCTATTTCTTGATTTAGAACCAAAGAGATGATGAAATAGTAGCATAAATGTTCTTCCTCTTCAGCTGAGAAATCAACTAGACCCTACGAGGACCACAGACTTGATGACTGTTAGGTGCTCTGCTTTTGCTTCCATTTGTTGACTTCTTTCTCTAGTCCAGTGTTTCTTAAAATTTTTTCTCACTTTTAAAATTATGGAGGACCCCAAAAGAGCTTTTGTTTGCATGGGTTATATTTACTGATATTTACCGTGTTAAAAATGAAAGTTGATGCATTCGCTGCTGCTACCACTTCTCACAATTGTTTGATAGGATTTTAATATTGTATTATTTTTCAACATAAGCTGGCAAATAATTTGATTTCAAGGACCCCTGAGACAATTTTGGGGGCTGCCCAGTGGTCCCAGGAAGACACTTTAAGAAACACTGGACTAGTCTATTCAATTGCCACACTAAACAGACTAAGAAAACATTTTGTGTCTCTGTTTCGCATAAAAGGTCAATCTTTTGAGCTCAGGTAAAAAATTCCCTGGGACAAAAGGGTCCAGAACAAAACAGACAAACAGAACTGGGTTATATGTGTATAGATGTACAACTTTTGCCTAATACAGACCGCCACACTGAAGTCCCACTATAAAATATGCATATTGGTAAAAAACAAAGGGTAACGTTCTAGCTTTCAAAGGTATTTCTTGCTCACTAAGTTGCCATATTTTTGCACTGCTGATTGAGATCCTTTGCTGATTTGAATGGTATGAGTCCTACCAATTTCAGGGTTTAATGAATAGCCAGTCTATTTTCACAAGACCACACCCTTCTTGCCAGTCAGGTTCCGGCATACCCAGTCCACATTCATTCATCTCAGATGTGGAATCTACATCATCTGAAGGACAGTGGCGCACAAAGTCAGTTTACTCAGACTGCTTCTGCTAGAGAAGAAAAGGTTTTATCTTTGAAAAACTGCAAAAGAACATGAGGAGCAAGGGAGCAAGGAGGTCTATGCTGAAGCTGGGCTTGGGGAAGAGAGAGCTAAGATTCTCCTCCAAACTCTGATTAAAGTTGAAATTTGGAAGAAGAAGGATTTTCCAGGTTACAATTTGGCAAAGAGGTAACATCTGTACCAGGGTCTTCTAATCCCTAGAAGAATAAGAAACAGCTAGGGATGGCACTAATTTCTTTTCCTGTATTTTAAAGTCTACTTTATTGGTTCTAGTGTTTATTTTTTCTATGTAAGCTCAGTGATGGTATGTTTGCGTAATAAAGCAACACCATATTAGGGTCTGGGCAGTCTTATTTTGTCCTTCATACTTTTCTACTGAAGGTTCTTCTTTAATGATGCTGCCTTTGATTTCAGCAGTTCCATATTTTTATTTCCTTTATCACTGATGGTTTTGGATGTGATTGTTTAAAGTTTAACAGAATTTTTTTACATTCCCTTTGTTCTATTTTAAAGAAAAGTTTAATTTTATTTGTCTCTTGTGAGAATTGGTTATCTCCCACAAAGGAGGAGAAGGAGGGGCTGATTTCCCTAGTCACACAGCTCAGTGCTATCGGGCCAGGAGGTATCACTGTAACATTTTTTTCTTATTTTCCCCTTTTATTTTGCCAAATAGTAACAAAGTATGTAGGAACCTATTCCTCTCACACACCTGGTTAGTGGGCAGGACAACAGGCAAGGCTTTCTCTAAAAAATAGGTGGTAGTAGTGAAAAATACCAGGCCCTGTAGGCAGAAAGTAGAGGTACAGTATGTTAACTCAAACGGATTTGGGGAGAAGATGTTTGAGACCTCTAACCTTTCACCTTACATGCCAAGTCCTGCTACTATATAAGTAAACATAAGAAGGACCAAATTTAAATCAATAATTTGTTAAGCTTCAAACATAAATGAATATTCATTTAGCTCTAATGCTGCAATCTGTTTTAATGTACCACTCACTCAAAAACAAAGGCAGTTCTTCAACAGACAGCTTGCTAAGGCATCTAATCAAGTGGATCCTAGCCTACAAAAGTCAAAGTAATAATACTCTTACTAGTCTTTAAGATACTACAGTGTGTTCGGCCTTTTTCTCTCAGAAATGGTGCTACTCTTTTTGAGAAAGATGAAGAGTCCACTGATGTGACATACTAACTACTACTAACATACTAACAAAAGAAGCACACAAGAAGGAAGGACATGGTAATAGTTCTGACTTATGGTTTTGAATACGGTAAGACTGAATTTGAAACAGAATTATGTACTAATGATGAACATGTTTTTGCAAAGATGTATAAACTTTCACTGAAACTAGAGACAGAAGATAAACAAGGACTGTATGATAAAATGGGCTAAAAACATTGGCTATAATATACAGATGGAACAATGGGAAAATATGTGGCAGAAAGGATTGAAATTCACATTGTGCTATAACCGTAAACAGAATTTTTATAAAATGATGTATCATTGGTACTTGTCACCAGAAAAATTCTAAAATGTACAATGGTACTTCAAATGTATATTGGAAATGTGAACAACAAGAAGGGACATTTTATCATCTCTGGTAGACTTGTTAAAAAGAAAAAAAAATTGGAATGAGATACATATTTTTATACAGAAGATTTTAAAGATTAATATTCAATCAAAACCAGAGACTTTCCTTTTCGGCTTGATGGATAAACAGTTGGAAAAAACCTATGGAATCTTATAAATGATAACAATAGCAATG
The DNA here is from genome assembly GCF_059951505.1 of Python bivittatus. NCBI lineage: Eukaryota > Metazoa > Chordata > Lepidosauria > Squamata > Pythonidae > Python > Python bivittatus. The sequence continues at coordinate 2,835,537 of NW_028277040.1, read as the reverse complement.
TTTTTATGTGCACAGAGGTAGAAAGATAAGATACTACCTACAATGGAAGAATGGATGGTGAAGCTGATGGAGTTGGTTGAGATGGTGAAATTTATGGCTTTGATTTGAAATTATACATTATATAATTTTAATGTTAACTGGAAACCTTTTTTGGACTTTTTGCAGGATACAGAAAAAAATGAAATTATGTTGCACGGATTTGATGATTAGAAATAATATGGGTTGTACACTATGTTGTACATTTAGAGCAAGAGTTTGATATATATTGTTACTTAATATCTGTTGCAAGGAGGGTTGGAAGTCAATTTTTTTTCTTTTGTCTCTTCGTTTCTACACTCTTGATCTTTACTATCCTTTTTTTCTAATTTCTCTTTTCTTCTTTTTCTTAATATTAGTTCTTGTTAGTTTTTACTGTTCTTTTTTTTTAAAAAATCAACAAAGTTATTAAAAGAAAGTAATAGTTCCTTTCTCACTCCTGTTTCTCACCAATGGATATTCTGAGCTTTATTGCCCTTGATCTTGGAGGTCATACATAGTTAACATGATGTATGCAGTTCAAGGATAAAATGATTAAAGTGGTCATATACAATTGCTTCATGGTGTTATTCACTATGCAGTATTGATAAATGTCTGTGAGTCTTCCTTCTTACCAGCATGTAAGTGTATGCCTACAACCTGAATCTCAGTTACACTGAAGAACTGCCTTTTGTTGCATTCAGTAATAATATTAATGTGTTACAACATTAAAGGAAATGTTAATTGGACCAGGAGCAGCAGCAGCAGCAGCAGCAGCAGCTGCTGCTGCTGCTGCTGCTGCTGCTGCTGCTGCTGCTGCTGCTGCTGCTGCTGCTGCTGCTGCTGAGGTAGCAGAAATTAAGCAGAAGAAAACCTAAGAGTGGAGTGACAGGAAACTAACACACATATTGCTATATCTACCTTGGTGCTTTAGTATGTATCTGATGAACCACTTGAATTGTTTCTCTGCATTGCCTTCCCATTTTACTTTGGAATTGGCTGGTATCATTTTGCTCATATCATTCAGGGCTCACTTCTCTTGGTGGTTTCCCCTCCATAATCATTACACAAACTTCCTATGATACTAAGGCAAAGGATACAGCTTCAAAGTTCTTTCCTCTCTATTTGAGGTAGCTGGAGATCAGTGCCTTTGACACATTTTGTATAAGATCCAAGAGAATCTCCAGGACACACATGTTCACAGCTCTTATTCATCCTTCCTGCAAATTTTGTAATCCAAGCTTTATACTTTTGTACAAACATTTGTTGTTCAGCTGCTGTGGAGCTGTCAGGAGACACAGTCACATCTGAAAAGGAATTCAGTGTAATTGGTGCCACTTTTCATTAGAAACTTTGTCCAATTGCTTTCTCATTTCTTACTAGATGAGTGGGGTATCTTTTTCTCAGCAAAGGTTAAAGTTTTACTAGTTCAGTGGGACTATGTGAGGAAATGCAGTACTGAAATGAGCAAAGACAAAGCACTAAGTTACTGAAATGTGTTATTCTCACAAATGATGGCTGAAGAATTCACTCAGTCTGTAACATCCTTTCCTACTAAACCAGAATTCTACAGGCATTGTTGGCCTTTGCAATTCTCTATCCCATACATCTTTACATGCATTCATTATTGGACATGCTGATCAACCTTCTGTACAACTTTTTAAAGGCTGAAAGTCACCCTTGACCTTTGGGGAGTCTGCCAGGGCTAAGGTTGATTTAACTTGATTTTAAATTACATTGTATACAGTTAATATAATTACTCGCCATATAGTTAATAATCTTCCCCTTCTATCATACTCAAAATTAAAATTTGTTGGAGTGGCCCTAGACCTTTGCCCTGAGATTGTGTACCTCTGCTTTAAATAATCAAGGCAAAGGGCAGACATTTTTGGAGTATGTTCTCTGTTAATGACATTTTAATAAAGGTTGGTAACACTCATGCTATTTATTGGATTTATCCACCCAGAGATAGTGTTATCTCCCTTGATTCCTCCTATTATGGTCCACTGTAGAAGAAGTTTCTGTCTTCTTTCCTGGCATGCTGTGACTACTTTGTAAGGGCCCCAGCAGGGCAACCTACTAAGCAGAGACAGGAACATACAATATAAATGGGGAACATTACATGGTTCAGGGTTGGAGAGTGACCCTCGTTATATGCATTCTTCCCAATTTAAATCATACTCATAACAGTTATTCAGCAGATTAGTGAGAATGCAATTTAAATGGGGAAGACACAGCACCAGGATTATTATCCTCATACACTGCCTAGTCCAAGTGTAATTGCTGCATTTGGTGGCCTATCATCACTTACCTAGTATTCTAACCAAATCCTATTTTCTCAGGTCTCTGCCTCTGGATTGCTATCAATATATTTATTATTAATCACACTGGGTATCCAATAATGTCAAGCTGACACATGTTGGTCCAGGTTGTTCCCCCCTTCTTTCCTGAGACAATCCTGTGAAGAATTTAGATTGAGAGAGGGAATAACCCAAAATCATTCAAGAGTTGAGTTTTAAATCTGGATTTTCTTGAATGGCAGGAAATAAATTACAATGAATTAGGTAGAATTCTTAACATTAAGAATGGATTCCCTTGCACAGGAGATGTTTCCATGGTTTGATTTTATTACAGAACTTCAAGTACAGCAAGGCCTAGCCAGCCTGGCCTTGCTGTGTAATCTGTAAGAGTAACATTTAGCATTATCATTTGGTTATCGTATTTGCTGGAATTTTTAATAATGGACCCTGGTGTCAAAATCCAGCAACAGTAGCAGTAAAGATTTCATTCTGGATTCAAAGTAACTTTAAGCGAAGCAAGCCATGTTCCTTTTGAAAAACCTGATGAAGGTGACAAGGAGGAGCTAGAGGAGGCAAATTGTGAAAAAAATGAAAGCAGCTTTGTTTGGATCTTAGAATAAGTGAATTTAAGAGTTCCTATTTCCTATTCAGTCCTTCATCAGAGAGGTCTACTCCTTCTATTCCTTTTCCTGTATAGTTCAGAAGAGACTCCTGGCTGTCATCAGAAAAGAGATAGCTGCAGAGATGAGTAAGGGCAAGAAATGTTTGGTGAACTTAGGATCCAAGGTGTACAGTGCCAATATTTGACAGGTACTACACTTTTGGACTTCAGGGTAATTGATTCACATATTTATTGAAGTAGGTCATACAAACTGGGAAGTCTCCTAATAAGGGCACTATAGTGTTTTGTTTTGTTTTAGGTACAGTGTTTTGAGTCAATGTGGTAACTATGTGGTTAAGGCATTGGACTAGGAGAATGGAGACCCAGATTCTGGTCCACCCTCAGCCACAGAAACTCACTTGGTGATTTTAGGCCAGTCATTCTCTGTCAGACCATCCTATCTCATGTTGTGGGAGGAATGTTGTCAGAGGAAAACTGATCTACTGTGCTTCAATAAAAGTGCACACCAAATAAAAATACTACAATACTACCACTATACTACTATGATTAATATTATCAAAGGTCAAGGGGCCCAGAAGAACTAGGAGGGATGTAATCCTCCCATCCAAGTCTTGACAGAGATCATCCACTTGAGTGACCAATGAATGCCCAGGCCTGAACACTGAGTGAAAAACAGTCCAGATAATCCACTTCCTCTAAGGCGCTCAGTTGTTGTTCCCCTACCACTGTCTCAACAACCTTTCTTAGACAGGGAAGGTTGGAGACCAGGTAATAGTTGTCCCAGATACTGGATCCAGGGAGGGCCTCTTTAGGATGGGGAGCACCACAGCTCCTTTCAGGCTACTAATATACCCCCTCTTGAAGAAGCCAAGAAGGGAATACGTCTAGCCCACAGGTGGTAGATATCATTCTAGAGGGACTAAGGGAACACTTCCTTAGCGTTCTCAAGCTATAAGGACTCCAAATAATGTGGCCCTAGACACTTTGGCAAAAGTACCTTTACTGGTAAAGTGCTATGTAGATTGGTCACAGCGGCCAAATAGGAGATCTTCATTTTGGCCTCTCCCCGTGTGGACAAGGGCAGTAAGGGAGGGAAAATACACTTCACCTTCCTTAACACCACACTCTAAGCCTGAACATAAACTCATACCTGTACTTGGTCAGATTCACTTTTCATCTTTCTTCACCATTCTCCCTACAGAGGTCCCAGGTGGCAATTAATCTGAATCAGAAAAAAAATCTGACCATGGCAAAAGGATGAGCATTATGTCCTTTATCTCCTGATCACAAAACAAGAGCTCTGAGGCAAAGATGAAGTTTAATGTGTGTTTGCCTGAGTGACTCAGTTCAGAGAATGCTTGGGAAAAATCCACGGTCACCAAGGAGGCCATAAATTTCTAAGCCTTCCTGGACCCAGCTCCAAGGGCATGAAGGTTGAAGTCCCTAACACAACCAGGTGAAGAGACTTCAATGTCAGCCCACAGACCAATTTCAGAAGCCCAAGCAGAGACCCTGTCAAATAGCAGGATCCCTAACATGGTTGTACACGCCAACTCACTTGGCCCACTCAGACATCATCGTCATCATCATCACCACCATCATCCTTCAATTGCCCTAATGTCTGTTGAGAAATAAACTGGGTGAAGCATGATCCTTCCAGGAAATTCTTGACTGGCCTGTTTGACAATATTTTCTTTAGAGAGTGGAGTAAAGCTTTACGACTTAGTTGAAGAAATGGGACTACTAGCAATACTGAGGGATACTTCCCATTTAATGCTGGAGTACTTGATTTTAAGAGCAGTTAAACTGAGTATAGTCAAACACATATCTTGTATTTCAAAAAGCAAAATTTAATAAACTCAGAACTATGATAAATAAGGTCCCATGGCAGGAGAAGATAAGCTGAAATGGAGGTCAGTATCAATGGGATTTCCTTAAAAAACAAATAAATAAACAATTGCAAACACGAAAATAATGGAGAAGCCCATGTGATTACAAAAAAATGTGAAAACAAACAAAAAACCCCACATTTTGAATATAAGGATCACCAAGGAACCACACATAAAGGTAGCCTGGAACTGAGGAGATGGTGTCAGGAAAGCAAAAGCTTAAAATGAGCAAAGTTTGGTGAAAGATGCCAAGAACTATCAAAGAAGTTGAGATGGTCACTGTAAGAGGAACAGAACAAGTAATCAAGCCACACAGTGAAAACCATAAATACTGACACTTAACAAAGAAAGGCATTTTATATTGCAGAAATAAATCAGGCACACAACCTGTAAATCAACATATTGAAACAGCTAAAAAGCTATCAAAAACAAAATAAACATTGAAAAAATGGAGATGGAAAAATGTCTGAGGGACTCTTGGCCATTGTACTTATCTCTCCATGCGTTTGTCTTCCAGAATGCTCCAGACTTTACTTGTGGGATTTTTTTATAAGTACATTGCAAGTTAATGGAATCTGTTTGTTTGTTTAACATCCCTGGTTTTTTTTTTTTAAATCATATTTCAGTAATCAGAGAAAATGTGAAGCTTTCTGAAAGAAAACCTAAGCTTTTCAGAGTTCAAATCCTACTGGCTCCTGAAAGCACAATCTGATTTCTTGTAAATCCCAGCTTTATTAGTTTTATCCAGAATGCTGCATAATCTGGAGTTGGATTTCTAAGCTCTACATTGCTTTAGGTACCAAATGATAAAGATCCTCAGTAGCTCTCACAGAGTCTGCTAAACCATTTCAGAATTTTCAAGCTAGGCTTTTTACTTAAGCTCTAACCCAAAGATACCAATTACACAGTAGGGGATGTGTTAGTATTTGGGAAAACCTCCTAAACCACATCTACCTGCACTGCAAAATGGCACAGCTGCTGCCCTAAGTTGAAAGAAATTCAGGAAAAGTCTGTGTGGAATACAGACAGCTGGTTTATGCAAGTGGATCTTTATAATATGCTGCAGATACCCTAGTGGTGTTACAGCTAGAAAATATAATATAGAGCTGTCCCATCAGCTCAGAGCAAATATTTCAAAAGAACAGGATGGTATTTACAACAGATCTAAACCAAAATGAAATCAAATTGAAGGACACTCCCCAGGGGAAGACAAGCCTCTTCCCAAAGGGCACCAAGGGGAAAACAGGCGCTGCCTTGCATAGGAGAATCTACAAGAATATTTCAATTTGCATCCAAAGTAGGCAGGGACATTTTCAGAGAGACATAGCAAACTAGACTAGAGCATATGGATATGGCAAAGGGATAGGACCTTTCCTGCATGTTTTTCATTCTTTCTAGGAAAAAAAAATAGAGAGCCAGCTAGCAGGGTCTTAGCAATCTACCTTGACAGCAGTAAGATGGAATAGAGGAATGGGAACACTTCACAGCCAACCATTCCCTGAGCATTAACTGCAGAATGTGCCAGGAAAATGGACCATCAGAGTCTTCATCCTCAATTTGAGCCCTCATTCTGCTCTTGTTACACATAAGGAACTTTAGTTTACATAGGGAAGTATCAGCAGTGAATCTTCAGCTGACCTCACTTTCACGTTTTCACCATTTTTAGAAACTTTATGTCAGGGATGATGCTAGCTAGAGGTAGGACTAGAGTAGCAAGTGTTCAGGGAGTTGCAACAGGAGCTCAAAGGGGCCTGTTGTAAGCAGCCTTTTATCACTCTTGCTGGCTGTCAACAGGGTGGCAATGCATTACGTTAAATATATTTCCTATCAAAGAAACAGTCATACCCTGATCACAGTGGGGAATACTACACTGAAGCTTTCCTTATATTATAGTTTCTTTCCTTCTCTGATCCTGTATCTCTCTTCCTGTTTTGTTTTTTTAATGGATGCATCCAGATCAATGATGAGCTTTGGGTGCAACCCTATCCCTTGGTGGATTTGACCCAAGGTAAAGTAAGGTCACTCTCGAGTATACTTGTACTACTGGAGCCTACATTTATGCTGGCAGAACATTATAGTTGCACAAACAAAGTATTATCCCAACAAGCTATTCAATAACAGATGTTTCCAGATCAATGATGACAGGCATCTTAAGAGATGACTCAGTAAGGCAAGTAGCAAAAAGAGCTGTTGTTTGATGCATTAAACTCTCTAACTGAAAATGGCAAAATGAGGCTCTGAGTAGCTGTAGCTCTTCTTTAATCTGTTCTTCAGAGGGATCCCTTCCAGCATTAAATCTGTGAGTCACCTTTGAGATGCTGTATGGGCTCTTGTGACTCAATGTATGGGTTAAGCCTATGCAGGATTTCAAAGTTACCGTGAGGTGCGTAAGGTATATCTTGTCACTCCTGTCTCCTTTTTCATCTCCTCTCCCTTTTCAGTCTCAGCCAGGGTATTAGTACTGGCTAAATCAAAGTTTCTTCATCACAGGCCTCGACCTCTCCCCACCCAATCAGATTGCTAATGTGACTTCTCTTATTGAGCAAGTGATCTCTTTACCTAGTCCTTTGGCAGAAAGCTCTTATCTCCTGAGCAGGGCTTTTCCATAACTGCTTTCTTCCCAGAGACCGGTGACAGGGGCTGTCTGTTATTCCTCCACTAAATGCATATGGTTGTTTACAGACCATGATGTGAGAAGATTTGGGTCTCTGTCTGTTGGAAGTCTGATTGGCTGAATATTCCTATAGTTGTGGCTGTGTACTACAGAGGCTGGTATGGGTTCCTCTGCTGCTGCTTTTGGATGTATGAGGAATAGAACAAGGTCAGGGAGACATTTTGCAACTGCTGTGCATGGACTGAAAGACAGTGTGCCAGAATTAGAACTAAGAAGAAGAAGGTCCAAATCCCCACACAGCCTACTGGGTGACACTGGACAGCCACTGCCTCTTAGCTTTTAGGAAGATAAAATGGGGAATGAAGAATCACACATCCTGCCATAAATCCTTGCACAGTGAGTGAATGAGAAATGTAATTAGAAAGTCAAGGCTGTGACTGTGTTTTACTACTCTGAGGGATATCCTTGGCTTGCCTCAATGGGATGGCTAGTGATCTGCCATGAGTAATACTGAAAGTGCTGTTACATTATGCCTTGTTTACAATGCTGTTATTGCTATTAAACTACATTGGATTGCACCACATTATGCCAATGTGGGGCTGCCCTGGCTCCCTCTACTCTTCCAGTATCACGATTCATTTATAGGATAGAAACTTAAGTTTCTGAAGTTTCTTGTTTGTCAAACAATATTGTTAAAATCTCTAACGATACACCTTCCTTCAGTAGCCAGGACAGCTGCAAAGCAAATGAATGATAGCATATCATAAGCTAGGAAACAAAATGCCTTTAGCGCTGTATAGTAACTGCAGTGGAGGTGCTCAGTGACCCTTGGCTTCAAAATATATGGAGGAAATAAGGGTGGCCTGACTTTCAAGAGTGACATGTTGGAGAGGGTATGCTGTTTCTAATTGATTGTGGGGTACTTAGAATGAAACAGCTCATATATCTTTCCACTGGTATCTAGAGCATTCTTTCTTTATAGTAATGCATTTGCATATCAAGCAGGCTGAGTAGATGAGACAAAATCAAGAGAGAGGACTGTAGATTCCTAGTTGCCTCTACAATCTTTTACCTTGTCCAATTCCAATCCCTCTTTCCTTCCTCAATACTAGTTTTCCTTTGTATGCATGATCTCATACATTTTTTGACCCCTCTCTCCATGCCACACTGTTTATTTTGGTCTGAGGTGACAAAATAAATAACAAAAGCGTTTAGTGTTTCAAAGTCTCAATCTTGTCCGGCTGTTATATACATTTTTAAATGCCCAGGAGATTTAAAAAGAAACCAAACAATATATGGTATTACAGGAGGCCTGGCACTCTGAACTTTGAAGTGGGAATACTTCTTAAGCGGGAATGAATCAAAAGGCCACATGCTCAGCAGCAGCAGAGAGAAGGGGAATCACAAAAAAGATGTGATGAACATGCTTCACTTGCCCCCTCCCTATCACCCTTTCTCTCATTGCTCCCCCCCTTCTACTTTATCCAGTAATCAAAGGATATTCTGAGCTTCTCAAAAGCCATCATCCCTCATTGAGAATGTAATGGAGCACATCTTCTCAAAGCTTTTACAGCAGCAATCATTGCAGAAGCAAGATGGAAGTTCTTAGGAAGAAAGAGAGAGGGAGACAGATTTGAATGAGTGGGGAAGAGGAGCCAGCCTAAACATCTGAATACAAAGTTGATGATAATATTCCCAATTTCATTATGTGAGGGGTAAAGAAACCCATAATTGGGTATTCTTGGCCTGAGAAAGGAAATAATAGCTGCCTTGATGAAATTTTCTGTTTCAGATGAGTTAACGTAGATCTGGAAATCTACTACAATAATACATTAAAAAATATTTGGAGAGAAAATAATAATTACCATTTTAAGTCTAAACCTTATTCCTTTGGTTTCCTTTTATAACTCTAATTGTTATTTCTGTTTATTCATTAAGAATAATAATAAAGAATGAAGAAGGCAGCCTCCTTCTTCTCTTAGCAAAATGCATTTTCCCTCCTGGAGCTATGTACAGATTATCATTATAACCAACAACAGTAACAACACACAGAGTTCACCTAAATAGTTCTTCCCTCACCTGATTGCTAAGACTGTGCAAATTTTTTCCAGAAAGGAATACTACAGTACTGTGTATGTTTATGACTTGTGCAATACAATGTTCACACAGGAATATTACTTGTATATGGAATTATTTAATCTATTACTACTGCAAATAGTACTACTGCTACTAGAGTAGGGTAGTAATACTAGAGTAGAGTAACTCTAATAGTAGACAGTCAGTTTGATGTAGTGGTTAAGGCACCAGGCTAGCAACCAGGAGACTGTGAGTTGTAGTCCTGCCTTAGGCACAAAGCCAGCTGGGTAACCTTGGGCCAGTCACGCTCTCTTAGCCCTAGTAAGGAGGCAATGTCAAATCATTTTTGAAAAACTTTGCCAAGAAAACTGTAGGGACTTGTCAAGGCAGTCTCCAGGAATCAACATTGACTTGAAGGTGCATGCATGCGCGCGCACACACACACTATACAAATAGTAACAAAAAAAGTCTTCTATTCTTCTGCAGTCAACTGTTTAGGTTCACAGTGTTCACATACCAAGTCATACCACTAGTCCATCTAGTTTTATAACAAAAAACCTCACCTTTGTTCAGACAGGAGTATTTTCTAACCCTGTTTTAAATTGTCCAGGATTGAATCTGACACTTTAAAAACAGCATCAGTTTTATTGCTTTAAAAGGATTCCTTTCAAAATATACGATGATTGGCATAAAGTTAACATGGGCAGATATGATATGCACCTGTTGTCTGGATTCTACCATATCATTCTTCCTTCTTTCTGCTGTATATATAGATCAGATCTAAATATTAGCAAGGAAACCATGGAATATAATTACATGAATATTCAAAACCTAACTTCTTTTGCTTCTTTTAAATCATGTTGTTTGAATAAAGAACCTGCAAAAAGAATGCAGATGCAACTTCTTCACTGAGGACAACTTGTCAAACCACTGCTAGCCATAGTCTTTGACTTATGTTCAGACCTAATGCTCCTTCTGTCTAGGTAGAAACTCATTCTACCCAGCCAGAAAGGAGGAAGGGAGGAAGGGAGGGCTGGGAGAGATGGGGGAAAAAAAGAAGGAACACCATGATAGAAAACTGCCTTATGTCAAGTCAGATTATTTCCTCATCTGTTTGCCCATGTGACTTATTTACCTGTGTAGTAGATGGGACAAATCCAATCCTAAAAAATTCAGACAAAACAAAAGTTAAAGGAAATTCAACCTGGACCTGCCAACTTGGAGACTATCAGATCTCAGGAAAATAAATCTTTTAAAAAAACTAGTAAGGAACAGGAAAATTATTGTCTCAGGTGGGTTTTGAAAAGGGGATGAGGGAAACTTCACTGTGTCATTGTTCTGCCATTTCAATCCCAAGTGGAAATAGCACCTCCTTACCTATATCTTTCAGCCACATAAGAAACCTGCCCAACCTAGAGAATGGTTGGAAAATCAGAAGTAAATTGTAGGGAATAGTGCAGCTAGATGTGGATTAGGATCCTTTTCTTGGGTTATTTTATGGATTTATCTGAGCTATGCCTTTCTACCCTGAATCTGATTTTTTTCCCTATCTGTACAGTGTGTGTGCATTGTAGATGTGTATTCCAGAGCAGCTTCTGAGAAAAGTATTTAAGATTCAGTGGGATTTACGGTGGAGGTATGGCAAACTGAGGACAGCTCTGCAAAAGCAGAGCCGACGACCGTGGCAAAGACCAACGAACCAGTGAGTAGGCTGGTTCCTTGGAACCTCTCTGGATAAGAAGAGGATGGGGGAACACCCACATGTATTCTGGATGGCCGCTCCTTATGAGGAGACTGCAGGACAGTGGTTTTTCATGGGTTTGAGTGCTGGGAGACGACAGGATCAGTCATCTTGCTCATAACCGCAGTGGAGACAATTAAAAGATACTACGTTCGCAAACCTCATTTTCTAAACACTTTCAGAAATTGCCTATTAACTATTCTAAAGCTATTAGAGACCTTCGGAATGACAGGTTTGAAAAGTCGTCATCAGGTGATTTTATCTTCAACTCTGAACAAAAGAAAAATTAATTACAAGCTTAAGTATTTAAAGAATTTGAAATAAACAGCAAAAAGCTAACTAAGATTTTGATCTAAGAAAGTAATAAATAGATTAAGGGGCCAGATAAATTTGGAATATTGAGTTTTACTATAAGATTTTAGAATTAACTATAAAAATAAACAACTTCTTATGGGAAATAGACTTATTTTGGTTATCCTGGAAATTGCAAGTCACAACAAAAGATAAGTAATGATTCTAGAAACTGGACACTAGAGGGGACTAAAGATTTTAAGGAGAAGGAAAAAAAAATACAAAGCCTGATGTCAGTTCTGGGACTTACAAAGTGACACAAAATGTTATAACATCAGAAATATTAAAGGAGATCTTTGAAGAATGGAGCCAGAAGTTATAACTACAATATCAACACCGTCAGTAATGATGTCTGCTTCTATGGATAGACTACGTCTAAAAGATGTTAATGAAGGAACGACAGATGTGGTACAAATTTTATCTGATGAGATAGAGAAAGTACAGAATGTGGAACTACAAATGACAGGCCAAGAGAATGATTTGGAAAAGGACACTTTACTGGATATACAAAAGAAACTGGCTGAAGTTTTTAAAATTAAAAAAGAAATACAAATGATAATCCAAGAGAATGACCTGGAAAATGTTTTCTTATTGTATCTACAAAAGAGGCTTGTTAAAGCCTTGAAGAAATCTGTGTGATGGGTTAAGGAAGAATTGAAGAGAAATCAAATCCTACAACAATATTTGATTGAATTAAACATTAAGACTGTTAGAAGTAAAAGGAAGGAATATAAAATTGGTTTCTTTGATCAAGGTTAAAATAAGACATTTTGTTGCAATGTTCTGGCAACCCTTTATGAACTTTTTGCTGACACCAGTATTGAAAAGTTGATGATTTATGGATTTGCTTATAGATAAGGGATGGAATATGAGATAAAGAGGTATCTGTTTAACCTTATAGGGGGTGAAAAGTTATTAAATTTGTTTATATTTGTTTGTGATGAGGTTGGAAGTCATCTCTTTATATCTTTTATTTTCCTTTATTATATTCTCTTTTTTTCCTTCTTTTTCTTTTCTTATCCTTTTTATTCTTTCTTTCCATTCTCTTCTTTCTCTTAGTTTGCATTAGTTTTTACTATTGTAATTAAAATTCTTAATAAAAATTATATTTGAAAAAAAAAGGAGTCATATTTTTCTTTCCACTTTTTCCTATTTCCTCCAACTCTCAATTGATTCCTTAACCTTAATCTATCTAATAAACAACCTGTAGCTTCTTCTCAAATTAGTACCTGGATTCTGACAGGATATTTAACTTCTCACACATCCTGGCCACTCTGATAGTCTACAGAAAAGCCAAGAAAGCCAAGATCAAGAGGTCGTCTTCACTTTTCTTCCCAAGTCAAGATGGGGAAGAAAATTTCTCTGTAAAAGAGTGGATGGGAGCAGCTACTGAATAGGCTTTCCCTAGTGTAAAGGTGAAATAACAGAGGTTGTAGGGGAAGGGCTTAGAGATCTCCATTTGAGAAAGCCAGGGAGGCCAGCACACCACAATCCTCTGTGTGCATGTGTAAGTGCACAGTCTGTTACAGCATATATACTGTCTCCAAAACTTCAGTCCTGCTTAGAACTACCTCAGATCCCTTTAAATAGAAAATGGAGCTTAAACTTGGGATGTTTCATAGACAGTGTCATGGGTTCAATCAAAATGAAGAACAATGATAAACGATTTCTGAGCAACAGAAAACAACACAATAGTTCATAGCAAATCCTCCTAACCCATTTTTTACTTTATTACCAAAGAGTAGGATTTGTGTGTGTGTGTGTGTGCGTGCAATGAATATTGTACAGGGATAACTGCAAAGGACAAGAAACATATCATGTCTAAGGACAAGGAACTTATACTCCATGAGTAGCAATATTCTAACTTTGCAAGAAAGCTAAAATCTCCATGAGAAAATTCTCCACTGAAATATCCTATGTGAGGGGCTCGAAAAACCTGAAATTAGTACTAAGAAGGAATTATCTTCTTTAATTTATTGTACAAACATTCAAATAAATGTACAATTTAATGAGACAAGCCACTTTTTTTCATTAATCTCCAAGAAAAGATTTCACAACTATAGATTCTATAGAAGAGCATGGAAACTTTACTATAAAATTTAATTTCCCAGTAACAATGAACACAAACAGCTTAAGCTGCTTCAATTTATTCCCCATTCATGGTAATCCCATCAATTACAGCAGGTCCATTTAATATTCATATTCATTAGAGCAAACAAGTCTAAATTCAAGTTAGCCCAAGGAAACAGTATGTCAGAGAATAGTGATTGTAGGGACTGAGCTTGGAGTGCATTTCACTTGTTCTATTTCAGCCCTGTAATGAACAACTAATTCATGTTTAATATGTTTTAATACATGTTTTCCTCTGCAAAGGAACATCTCTGAATATGGGAAGCTGCTTTATACTTAGCCAGAGCCAAACTCTCACTACTCCAGTAGTGCTCTGTTGTGCCTGGTGGGGTCTCTCAAGGTTCTCAGGTGGGAGGCTCTTCAAACCCTGCTAGCTTTTTCACTTTGAATGCCAGGGATCCAAATAAGGGGGATTATGTATCCAAAGCATTATCTTGCTCCTAAGTTTTAGTTTGGGCCCCAGCAGCAGCAAGGAGTATAGATATATTTTAATCTATATTCTACATGTCACTTCAGACAAAGGAAAGAAGAAAAAACTGCAAGGTCAACAATGGACTCTAGAAAGAAGTAGAAATATATTTAGATGAAGCACAGGAATGAATGGCAAAGGGGTTGAAGCTTGGACATAAATAATTACATCCTCCTGCTTCTCCTGATGAAAATAGAACATAATAAAGAATCCTGTTTTTTAATGGCTTGAAATTAACTGTTTAAACTTCCTTTCTTCCATACAGCATTCAACTGCTTTGCTGAGAGGACTTCTCTTTCACCAATGAAGAAGAGAATCATTCCACACTCACACCAGACTATTCTGCCTGGTATACAGTATCTGGTGGTAAAAGGTACCCCCACAAATATGTGAGCTGCATCCACTACCAATCCTATAAGGTACCTCCCCATACATGTGAATTGCTTGAAGTGCCCTTGTAATAAACATCACAGGAACTTCTGAGGAGACAGGCATAACATTTATTCTGCTAACACGTATACTGAATGAGAATATGGGTACACTTGATGATGATCCTTCCCTTCCCTCCTGAAAAGCAACAACATCAGTTCAGGATCCGTGTAGACTGGCTAATTCTGTTTAGGAGCCTGAATGACATAATCTATTTTGGATACACTGCTGAGTATTCTTTTGTCCTTCATGTTTTAAACAAATGCAGACCTGAATGACTGAATGAAACTGTTTCCTTAACCTGACATTTTCCATCACCCCCAGCTCCTTAGCCCAGGAAAAGGCCAGAATATAATAGTTAATCTGTAGATTGCTTTGCCAATCATCTGGGTGTGTGCGTGTGTGCGTGTGTATGCATGTGCATGTGCCCCTTTGTTTCTTGTTCAGCCAAGCCACTCTTTCTTACCCTGTTGGAGTCAATTCTTGTCCTTGATGTATAGATGGGTGGAGGAATATTAAATGCCTGAGGGACAAGATATTCTTCAGCATCCATCATGTCTTCCAGGTCTCCCTCATCCAGCAGA
Organism: Python bivittatus; assembly: GCF_059951505.1. Taxonomy (NCBI): domain Eukaryota; kingdom Metazoa; phylum Chordata; class Lepidosauria; order Squamata; family Pythonidae; genus Python; species Python bivittatus. The sequence goes on along the minus strand of NW_028277040.1, from coordinate 2,820,317 downwards.
TTCTGGAAAAATTTGCTGTCATTTGGGCTTGGGAGCTTCATGCGATCATCACCCTGCACCATGGCACATTGATAGAAAATGAAAAATGATTACTCTGTTCACATCAATAATTTATCTGCTTGGCCACAGAAATCAGTGTTATTAGCTATATTTTTTTCATACTTCTCCTTGTTCTTTCCACAAATTTTTTTAAACAATTTTTGGACAATATTCTTCCCTAGATACTAGGAATATGTTAGTGCCAAATCAGAGCCTTGTTCTGAAACTTTTTAGCAATAATAGTAATAGGGGTTATCCCAGCACAGGAGCTACTGAGATGTTACTGCTTTCATAAAATACTACTATTGTTAATGTTAATATTACATCTAGCTATAGAGAAACAAAGCTTGTTTGCACTCCACAAAATTCTTATAACAGCCTCATAATGAGGATTTGTTTTCTATATCAAGAGAACTAAGGTTAAGTAGCTTGTACAAGTCCACCTAAGGGAAGAGAAAAGTAAACGCCTTTGCTCTGTAGTGGCAACCTGCCTTGTAGATTCAGTCTCTAGTATCTCCAGTTAAAACTCCTGAGTGATGTCGGAGAGAACCTTTGTCTGAAATCTTTGAGGGAAGTGTCCATTCACAGTTTACTACTCTGGGCTAGATGGCAAATAATTTGATCTGATTTAGGGCAGCTTCCTCTTCCCCTTAGAACCTTTCATCATAGCTTCTTGGTTTAAAGGGATATAATGCTAACAGGTAAAAGTTATCTGATTTCTCACCTGAATTTTGAATAAAAGAACACTTTTTTTTTGTTTGCAAAGTTGGAAATCTATTATTCCAGCAGTGGGCTTTTGACTGTCTGAACTTTCTTTTCTGTGGTTCCTTGGGGAACTCAAGGATTGTTGAAACTGTTTTTATCTGTCACACTGATATCATCTTGTTCCCAGCCCTCCCTCTTTATCTTTTCAGGTACTGGAACAGAAATGCTAACTTTGGGAAACACGCAGTATATGCTACTCTAGGCCAAAATTGAAGGTATTCAAGTTACCAACTATTCTTGATATATTTTTAACAATTTAGTGTACTGACATTCAGGGTTTTCATTTAAGCCAATCTGTACTAGCATCAACCAGAAAAGCCTCTAAAGGAGGAAACAGAATATACTTTTATCTACATTATTACCAGAATATTTAAAAAGCTTTTGTGAACAGAACTATATTTATACTTATATTTTAATGGCTAGCTTGCTATTGAGGAAAAGGAGAAAGTATTCATTGTATTGTTGCTGTTCATGTTTACAGGAGAGTCTGATATATTTAAAAAATCATTTTGAGTGCATATGCTAATGATGAGAAGAGTACAAATATTGCACATTCAAAATATCTTGAGATAGAAACAAGTGGTCTCATTTTGCTAGAAGTATTCTGAGGCTGATCCAAAGATCCTCAAAGTATTCCAAGCTTGAAACAGCTCTGTTTGACACTCAGAACTACTAATGAAAGTACAAAGAGGGACTGGGTGAGAATTAAAATATTTCATCTTACTGCAACTTGGGGCTATCTTTGTTCTGCCTAATGATAACATAAACATGAAAATAGCACAGGAGAAAAATAACCCACTCTTCAGTGGAGGCAGGGAAACAGAGGTTCGCTAATATAATAATTATTTGTAGCTAACCTTGGTGAGGCAAATAAACATGTAACATTTGCACTGACCAACCTCTTATCTGGACCATCTTCACAAAGCTATGAGCACATTCAGAGGCCATGATCTGAGCTGTCTCCTACAGTACATAGAGGACATTCTGAAAGCATCGACGATTAGCAGAATTACTGAGGTAATTTTTTTTGCAATGGGCTTTTAAGACAAAATGGTATATTTTATTCTGTACTGAGTAGAATAGAAGCAACATATGAATTTATCTATTTTATCTATTTATCTATTTTCAGTGACTCAGGAACACCAGCTACTCTCATGAGCAACCCAAAACAGCTGTGGAGATTGTTTTGAAGATGCATAGGCATTTCAAAAATTCAAGGTTAAAAAACAAACAAAAAACAAACAAACAAACCCCAAAACTACCCCAAAACTCCTGTCAAGGTTCACTGCTGAGAAGATGGTTGTATGTAAGTAGCCATGATCAGTTAGGAAGGAGGAGGAATAACAGAAGGAGATGGAGGCAGCATTCTGGCCACTCACCTGAATGACCAAATATCTTTGAGGATCTCGAGCCATTCTAGAAAATTCAGCAGCCAGCTCCTTGAACTTGGGCCGACTATCAGCATCAATCATCCAGCCTATGGCCATACGCAGAAAGAGGGAAAAAGTGTTTTTGTTGGAGGACTGTCTTTTTTTCATAAATAGTTAATTGAAATAACAATTATGAGGAGACCACTGGAAGTTAAACAGTTTTTTTTTAAATCCCCCAGTTTGATCATGTGCTCAAATTTCTATTGAAACTGAAATAAGTGGAAATTTACAATACATAATTTTGGATTCTATTAGATCCTCCCATGATTTTTATACTTCAGCTCACTCAACTGGCTTCCTGCTTCCATAATTTTTTAAACATTATTATTCTTTACCACACTCTGCAAGTCTACCATCTGAACTAAACATATTCTGACTTGCAATAAACAACTGCATGAGTTACAATTAATGTGTGCTTTTTTTTGCATATATTCTTTTTTTCTTTTCATTTTTACTGTTCACTGTGCTTTACACATTATCAGCATGCCCCTGAAATTTGTGATTGCCTGAATTATCTGTTCTGTAAAGCATTTTATTTATTTCTCTCTCTGCTTGTGGTTGAGAGCTGTAATGCCCATCTCCCAACTTCTGTATCCCAGTCTGAGTCACTACAATTGGATGTTCAGTTCCTGCTGCTGTGTAGATTTTGGTTCTCTCTAATATTCCCAACCAGGTGCATCTTTTAGAACCTTCTTTATATTTCAAGAAGCAAATATCTTTAAAAATAACCCTTTTTTTCACAACCATAAAGATGGCTGTTAAACATAACAACATGAATATCAATGAGTGGCTTTTTACTGGATCCCCTTCCTGCTGTCCCCATTATTTCAGTGTATCTGTTAATGCTGAATATATCTGTGCATATACAGCCTGGTTGTTGTCTATGGCTGCTACGGAAGCATTTGCCATGCAAAGAAAGTTTCTTCTTCCTGTCTCTTATGAAGCTTATAAGAAATGGCTACTTTGCCCTACTTCTCTCTGCAAGCCAAAGGGCACAAAGTATTACTAATAGGTAGATTCTGCTCATCAACAGGCACTAGCCTATCTTACAGCAAGCCTAAATGAAGATAGCATTGACATTCCTAGGAATCTGTCATTATCCAACAGGAAGTCCAAATACGATGGGTCTTATCTGCTTATCTGAAACCTCCCTCATCTCTGTTTAGATACTCTCTAGGACTTAGTTGGAATGCTTGATTCATACTGATGACAACTTGTGGAATTGTCTCTAATATACTATCATATCCAAGTTCTCAGATATTATAGGATCACTCAATCCAGTATAAAAGTTCATAGGAAGAAATATGGATCGACTCCACACAGGATTAATAGATGCATAGGTCCCAAACCATGATCATGCAATTAACTCCACCAGAAGGGAGATGGACAAATCAAATGAGCAAGTGATCATTTTTCCTGTTGCTCATTAATACATGGATGTGCCTCTCTTGTGTTAAATAAAGGAAAAATTATTAAGGTAACTTTATTAAGAAAACTGAGGCAAAAGAATAATGCAACAATGATGATGGCAAATCCTGATAATTTATTTTCAGAATTAGTATTTTTGTTATTTATTATCAATAAATCAATATATTTAATTGCACATTTCTAAAGCAGCTTACAATAAAAATCTTAGGTTCAAATAAATGTTTAATTTCCAGTGCATGGTTTGGAATTCTGGCCTAGTTCTGACGGGAATAATCCATGCTTGATCTAAATCACCTTCAACTTTCAAAGTTCAGGTAGGAGGTATCACTGATTCTCAGTACAAAACATTTCCTTGCCTATTGAAATTTTATCAAACCAGTATATTAAATAAAAGTTTTCTATGGACAAATAGTAATTTTTGTGGAGGAATTTTCAATCATGTGTAGTTCCAGCTGCAGCCTGAAGTGTGGCAGGCCACACTACAATTCTTCATTTAAATGACAACTGAATTGCTGTGCAAAGGAAAGAAGAATCTATGATTGTCATACCTACATTAGAGTTCTAAAAAAGTGATGCTCTTCTGAAAACATGCATTTAAATTCCTTGTTTTTAAGTCTACTCTGAGCAAAGTAGATACAAGAATAAAAGATGAGATATTGCTTCTAAGAGTACCCAAACTAACAGTTGATTAAACATCAGGTATCACAGTTAATGGATCCAGTTTACCATTTCTACATTGAACATGATTTTGACTGACTCATGGCCAAAATATCTGACATTAATTTTGGACTTTTTTACTTCTTCCTCATCCCCTGCACTATGTTATTTTTTGTCATTTTGGTTAATCTCAGTTATGGTTTTGCTTTGTTTTACTTTCACATGCTAAAGGTTTGATTATCATCTGGTATATAACACCAGAATCAGGAATTCTTTTTCTTCTCCTTCTCCTTCTTCCACTTAACCAGTATGAAATTGATGCTCCCCATCAAATTGCTGTGCTCTGCTGCTACCACTCAACTCAAACATTAGTAGGATCATCTTTTTTGTACCTTATGATAATGTTTTCACCTGTACATGTCAGCAACAAGCCACATGGAAGAAATGGCTGTTTGTTAATCCCATTTAAATTAAACCAGAAAGACCACAGAGTATTTCTTAATTCTTTTAAAATTAAAACTGGAGCTCCAGGATTTACATCTTCTAGCACTTAACAGTTGGGGGGGGGCAGGATGTGTCGGGTGAGAATCCAGATGCAAACATAAACAAAATAATTTGTCTCTGGATTCTTCTTGATTCTAATGTTCTCATAAAAATGCACTCTAGTTAGCGTGAAATATCAATATCTATAAATGGCTGGTTCTACATAGGAAAACTACTCCCCTAAACTCATTTTGTTTCATTCTATTAATTTATCTCTCTCTCTTTTTAAAAATAAAATCTTGGATTTATTTCTTTTTCATTTTGTAATTTGGAAAAATGTTAATCTCTTTACAACATTTCATATATGATTACCTGTGTTCTAGAAAAATATGAAGTATCACCTAATAAAACAGTTGTCATAGAAATGACAGTCATTTGTGTGCTTCAGGTTTCATGGCAATACTGTATATTATCTGGTAACAATAAGAATCCAGCTAACGCAAGGCCCCCTCAGTCAGATTCATCTCTTTTACACAGTTCAAGGTGTTCATGTATGCTATTTGCATATAATTTACATAACTGCCTGAATGATGCTTCAAAATGGCAGGCAATACTACAGAGGACTTGTGACAGCCAACTGCAAGGGAATATCCTTTCAGTAAAACTCACCCATCCAAAAAGCTAGAATCAAACTAAAGCTACTCACATTTCACCATTACCATGTAAACATCAATGGTGCAGATAGGAGGCTGTGGCAAACGCTCTCCTTTCTCTAACAAGTCAGGAATTTCTCTTGTTGGGATCCCATCATAAGGCTTTCCACCAAAGGTCATAAGCTCCCAAATAGTGACACCTAAAGCAAAAGGGAGAATTCTCATTGTAGTTTATGCATACCTGAAACACATAACCATTTAACTGTGACTATAATGTTGTAGTGGAATTTGTGCCAATTCTTACTGAAAATATGTGAGCCAGACTTTTTCTATGGGGTCAAGAGATAAAATGGAAAATAGGTGTCCATATATGCATGGCATGGCATCCACCTCACTCATGTATCCCTACTTCTTACACCCATCCTTAGTATTTTCTTTGGCATCCCTTTCTATTGAACAACCCTCTCTGATATGAATGACTGAGATTTCACATATTTTAAATCTCCTGAGCACTTCCTGTTTGCATTTTAGCATTGCAGAACTGCATGGTGGACTGAGGCCATACATTTTAAAATCTGTTCTTAATCTATCCTAACCTGAAAATGTAAGGCCCTTTTCAAAACCAAGCTATAAAAAAATATGTGAAACATATCTAAGGCTGCTATCTTAAGATCCCTTGGAAGGACCTTTCCTTCCTAGGTCTGAGAGAAAGCTTTGATCTCAGGGAGGAAAAACTAATTTTGGATAACACTTTCTGGTTCCTGGAAATCTTCTGAGGCTCTTTCTTTCCAACACTGGAACTTTCATGTTGAAAAAGGCCACAGGGAAGCATGTGAAAAGCTATGGATGCTCTGGATGCAAGTAATCCCAACCTCCCATCACCCATTATCCCTGTAAATGTGCAAATGAGCAATGCCAGCCCCAGAGCTAATTCAAAAAGAAGATTCTCCCATTTGTCTGTGCTATGGGAGTATTAGATGGAGGGGGGCAGAGTGGGGGGGGGGAGACAGGAAAGAGTTGAGTAGGGAAAGAAAAGTGAGGCTCTTCCCTTCCCCTTCATCAATCTTTTCACCAGGCTTTGGAATTATCACTGGTCCATCACCAGGATGCTCCATAATGTAGGATAGGATTGCCCTGTTCAAGGCTGGAAAAATCTATGCAGTGTCAGCTAATTTAATCCAAAGGCTTAGAAATTGGATACTCAGATTTTCCCATCACAAAACTCTGTAAATCTATGAACATATATTGAGACATGTAGAAGGAGGTAGTACAAGTACGGGTAGTCCCCGTGTTACAGACGACCCACAGTTAAGGACAGAGCCTACTATAGCAAAATTCAAGTTAAATACACAATGATTTGAGTTAAATACATAATGGTTCAAGTTCATTACACAATATTACTTATCCAGTATTATACAATAATACTGTTCTGGCTTACATACACATTTGACTTAAGGACAGACCTTGGGAATGGAACTCGTTCTTAAACTGGGGACTATCTGTATCATCAGAGGCAAGAAAAATATAATTTGAAGTGAATGAATGCTGAGAAAGTGATTAAAAATGCCAAAGGGAGGGAGGGGGGAATAGCTGCTATTTTTGGTCTCTTCATAAGTAAATAAGCAAACAAAGTTGACCTGAAATTATTGCTTCTCTAATTCAGAGCATCAGATGTTATTAACCACATTCCCATTTATTCAGAACAAATGAGACTGCATTTTTTTTTTTTTTGCTTTCTTTTAAAGATAATTTAAAATACGACAGCAAGCAAGGAAGCACATCTTGCAAATTGTCACATCTAGCAAGCTGTCACATCTAGCTTCCGGAGGATAGGCAATACAACCACATATACATAAACATACACACACACACACACACACACACACACACACACACACTAGGATTTGTTCAAATGCATGTAATACATTTGTTATTCATCTCTCCCTAGAACTACTAACAACATTTTGCTTTGAGGACCACCGTATACCATCCCCAAGATACAGGTACAAGATGCAAGCTAGGAGAAGAGGTCAAAGGCAGGCTGAGCTGAGGCTAGAACTATGGGGAGAAGAAAAGCCTCAAGCATCAGGAAAAGCATCAGGAAACAGTCTGGGCGGAGTGAGGGTGGAAAAAGCTTCCCATGATGGATCCCTGGCATGAAAAGGATAGCCTATTAAGAAGAAAAGGCCAAGGTCTCTTTGGGAGAGAACTTTTCCTGCGAGTAGGAAGTGTGGAAGGTGGAACAGGAGATATTGAATACTGCAAGAGTCAAGAAGAGGAAAAGGCAGGGGAAAAAGGCTACTTTCTCACAACCAGAGGAATCACAGAGGTGAGGAGGAGCTGACCTGGGATAGCGAACATCCTGCCTTTTCTGAGGTCAGGCAGGAAAAGGATACTGAAGAGCCTACTGAGAAAAAGGAGAGGATGCCATGTTTCTTCTTGCATGCTTTCCATTCTTAACAGAAACAGACACAGGGCCACCCACAAGACACTGGGAATTTAGTATGAAGGCACACATACCTGCATAATTGACTACAATGGATTTTTGTTTTTCAGGTTTTCCCATTTGGGATTACCTCTTCAGTAAAAAAAAAGTTTTGACAGTTTGCATATTGATAAAACATTGCCAGCTTTTAATGAGAAGACATTAGGGAGAGAAAGCAATCATTTTTTTAAATTTATTCCTCTCTGCTCTTGCCAAACTCCTTTCCTTTCTGATGGGTCTTTGATTCTGTATTGCTCCAGGCAATGCCACCTCCTGTTCAGTCACATCACTCAAGGGATGAATATTGCAACATGAGGCAAAGTTACAGGCCACCTGTATCTGGCCTTCAGTAGTAAGCTTGGCTCCTTTGAAGGCTCTCTGAATTTCTAAGAAAGAATTGGAACTGGGATGAGTTCCAGTGCCTTCCTAAAAGTGTTCCCAAATGTGCATCTCAACACCCATCATTTGGAAAAATAATTAAACAAGAATCTGTTTGTTTGTGTGCCTCTGAGTCAGTCTTGACTCCTGGTGACTGCCTGGACAAGTCCCTGCAGTTTTCTTAGCAAGGTTTTTTGGAAGTGGCTTGCTCTTGCCTCCTTCCTAGGGCTAAGAGAGAGTGACTGGCCCAAGGTCACCCAGCTGGCTTTGTGCCCAAGGCGGGACTAGAATCATGGTCTCCAGGTTGCTAGCCTGATGCCTTAACCTCTACACCAAACTGGCTCATACAAGAATTAAAGGCTTTCAAAACAACCTAGCAATTAGCTCCCCACCCATGAGCCTCCTGGCTCCTGTATTTTCTAATAATGGAAGAAGGTAGTGAAGTTACCACACACTAATTCCATTGTGCCAAAATAACTCAGAAATAAGTTAGGTTGGAATATATGTATTTTGATTCAAAAGATTTTGAAAATAAACCTGCAATTGAAACCAGAGACTTTCCTTTTAGGTATGATGGATAAACAAATGGAAAGACAACATGGAAATTTATTTCTTTATATGATAACTGTGGCAAGACTTTTTACACACACACAAATGGAAGGATTTACAAATACCTACAGCTGAAGAATGGATATTGAAATTAACGGAACTGGTGGAGATGGTGAAACTCACTGCTTTGCTCAAAGAGAGGGCGCTGTCTAGCTTTATTTATAATTGGAAACACTCTTAGAATTTTTGCTTGACACTCAAAACAATGCAATTTTGATTCTGGGATTTGATGATTGATGTTATTCTTATAGAAATATCTTATACAAATCATATGTATTATTGAAATAGATTGATTTTAGGAATTTTCTTGAATATTAAATTAAAAACTATTTTTTATTATGTAAACTTTTAGATATTAGAGTACGAGCTGAATATATTCTACATCTCTATCTGTACCAGAAAGTCGGAAGCTACTCTTTCTTTTCTATTTTTTTTATTTTTTCCTTTTTCTTGATTTTTCTGTATTTTAACTTTTTTGAAAACATAATAAAATTTATATTAAAAAAAAAAGAAATAGGTTAGGTTTGGAGAGACTATTTCCTCTCTGCTGGAGGTGACTTGCAGTACCTCTCACAGTCCATTTTGTTGAAACAGCTGTATGAAGGGAGCACCTACTCTGCAAATCCTCCTGGGTGCACGGGTCAGCATCTCACTGGCCTTTTCCCTTCTCAAAAGTCCTCTGGGCAGGGAATGTTATGAAGTCCGTGGCAGGGGAAAAATGTAAAGGTTCACCTTCTTACTGCTGAGATGTCAATCCAGATTGGACCCTTGAATGCATATGCTAGTACATATTTAACATATTGCACTTTGACAAATGGGTGTGATTGTCCTGTCTGGAGTCACTGTTATCCAAGCTCAACGCTGATTTGCTTCTTCCCTTTCTAATTCTGTGAAAACCTTTTCCTGGGGCTTCCTGACTTCCTGTCCTGGACTGGCAGTCCTTTGGATATCTTGGCAGGAATAAACATTGCTGAGCCAACAGTCTTAGGAATTCTATGCTGAGTCCCTGAGCCTTCCCATTATCAGATTCACAGAAAGAGCAACCAGAAACGAATAAAGAAACTTGCAGTAAGAAGCAGGAGTAGAACTGAAATAGAAATGATCCTAAATTAAATTAAATTAAATTAAATTAAATTCAGAATCTATTTTTGCAAAAGAAGAAAATTAAGACCTTTTTTCATTCTCAAAAATAAAATAAAGAAGTAAATGTGTTATGTGTATATATTGCTTCTTCACACCCATACATCCACAAGCCAAACTTAAGCTGCTGATATTCTTTACACACTATCAGGGGAGCTATTTTTCCATGGTAGAATCCCCCATGTCCTTTCTTGATGTAGGGAAGTATGATACAAAGAGCTCTTCCAGATAAAGGCCTCCTTTTTCTTTTTAATTACACAGTACCTTAACCACTGCATGCAACTGAGTCACATTTCTATTCCAGACCCATGTCTACTTACAGGCCAGTTGAGTAGTTTTAGGCAATCTTTCCAACATTAAGCCTCAACATTCCCCCTGTGCAATGCCCATCAGAAACACTTTGGCATGCCAGCACAGCATCACTAAGCATTTCATAGTGACTCTTGTAGATATGAGCCATGGTGGTATCAGCCTACCTGTTTTCTTGCTTTAAAATACCATTTCCCCTTCACACACAACACACCTGCCCTAATCTTCTCTCACAGCAAGATAGTACCTCCTTGACATACAAACCCCTGGGTGGAGCAATGCATCTATGGGTTTGGCTAGTTCAGCATTTTACAGATTCCAAGTTTCATTAAAATCAATGGCACTAAACAGGAACGTAGATACTGAGATGACTTTTGACCAGTGTTACTGGTTCTCTTCAAGTGTGCTGATTGAGTGATACCGTAGTTCTCTGAATTTCACTGTCAGCCAGCAATGAGGTAGAAAGGACTAGCATTCATTAGCTGAAAGGTGCAAGTTCTACATATAATATGATCATATCAATAGCATTTAATGTTGGAATATAGCTGAAAATGATGAAGACAACCTAGATGAATCTCAAGTGAGTTTTAAACTGGGTTTAGAAGAACAGGTAATGAATAAGCTCAGGGTGTCCATGGGGAGGGGGAGAGGGTCAGGATGGTAGTCACGATCAAAGCCCCACCCCTTTTTTACCTGCATTATCCCACCTTAACTGTTTTGATCCCCTCCCTCAGTGGAGGCCTGTGGATCGGCTGGTGGTATGGAAGACAATCAGACTACATGTCTTTATTGACTGACTGATTTGCTCTTGCTGTTACCATAACAAATTACATGCACATGCACATACACACAGAGAAAGAACATTTGATAAAGAGCTACTATCTTAATTAAGAAGGAAAAAGCCTTACAGCAAATAGGAAAAAAAAAACACCCTCTATGTACACTGAAAACCCACAGAGGAAATAAACTTAACAGTCAATATACTAAAAGTAGGACAGTGGCAGCCATGTAGTATTAAGCCATTCAGTGTTATAACAATAAACAGATTTGCTGTTTCTCATTTAGGAGGCACTAGGAATAAGGCTGCATTTTAATAAAGGCATCCTAACAGTAAGTCCTAATGAACTTACCGGGACTTACTTCTGAGCAAAGATAAATAGGAAGAGGCTACAAATCCAGACTTTCTGTATCACATTATAAGTTCATGTTGGACAGTTTTCCAGAATATAATTAAACATCACCACTGAACATAGCTATGTTGCAAAATGAAGCAGTAATATATGGGTCAGAGCATGTTTTTTGTAGATGAGCAATTTAAACCACAATGTTTAGCTTTCTTAGCTAAAGAGAATATGAAATTAACTACTTTGGAAAACAGTTGGATAAAATATTAGATAAAAACACATTGGATTAAAAACACATTGGATAAAACTCTCTGATGAGACTTCAGCGAGTACAGCCAAATATATTATAAAGCCTTTTTGCATCAGTGCATCAGGAGCAATACAGCTTCCTTCAAATTCAATTCTATTTAACAAAAGGGGCAGATAAATCACACTAGAAACAACTCAAGTAGCCAGCCAGGTGCCAGCGTGGTGCCAATAAAATTAGCTTGATATTCTAATTAATACCGCTAACAAAATTCCATAGGCGCGGGGTTTTCAGATGCATCTGGCCTTTTTTGCAAAGGGCAAGGTTGCTTGTGAAATTCCCATGTTAGTCAGTTTTTCCAGCTTAATCCTCCAGCCCTGTGTTTGTTCTATGATATGATAAATTATTTATCTGATTATGGGATAAAATTCCCCTATTCCTGTAAGATGGTATGATCATCATCATCATCATCATCATCCCAATGTTCATATATTTTGAACATATGAATGTTGAATATAAGGAATGTTAAAAGTTATGATACACGGCCATCTCTATATACTCTGAACTCATTAAGAAAAACATTCATTGTCAAAACAATCAGGCAAAACACTGCCCAAGAGTGTTTTCAACAAGCCAACAGAGATGCTTCATGGAAATGTAATTTATTTTAACATATAAAACAAATACTATACAAATTAAAATTTTAAAAACTTCATCCACTATGTGGAAACAAAGTTATATGGGTCTGGTTAACAAAGTGTTAAACTAGCACAGGCCAATCAGATTCAAAGTCAATTCTCTGCACATCCAGATCCCAGGAAAACATCTTTCACTGCATCCTCCAAGACAGTGGTTCTTCAAGTGTGGTCTGGCAACTCCTGGGGATCCCCAAGACCCTTTCATAGGGTCCACAAAGTCAAATAAATATTTTAAAATTTCTCAGTTTTAATTTCTAAATATTGATAGATACAACCGACATAAACCAAGGCTCTTTGGAGCCCTCAATCATTTTTAAGAATGTAAAAGAGACCAAAATGTTGGAGAACTGCTGCTCTAAGACATGCTTAATGGGAAAAGTTGGAACTCACAAGTTGAGTCAATGGAGTACCTCTTTTTTTACACGATTATTAAAGAATGGGTGATGAAAGGGTATTAATAAATAAATACAATGTTATTATTTTCAGAATATAATTAAATATAGTTTTTATTTTACCATAGCTCCAAACATCTGTCTGATGCGTGAATTTCCTGTAATGTATACACTCAAGAGCCATCCACTTTATTGGCATCTAGAATGAAAAAAGAGGGAAAAATAAAATCAATTAGCAAGCATAATATTTACTTATTAAATGTCTCCCAAATCCAAGTGAAAAACAAGATTTTCAGTTTCACATTTCAAAAGCATTGCTTGAGTTTGCAAAACTTATGATTAGATTCATCTCAGAGCATGTGAATTCAATGTACTGGAGCTAGGAACATTTAAAATGCTATTTTGTAAACTGCAAAAAAGATTCGTCTCAATTTGAATCCTAGGTTCTGCCGGATTTTGAATCCTTGAATTTCCTGTGGCACAAATGACAATACAAAGAATCCACTTAATAGCCATTGTTCTCAAATCCAAATTTGTACAAAACAACAGAACAAGTGTACTTAATACCGTAAATTTGGTGAATGGATATAGCTAAAAACTTTATATTGTTTGCATAACCTGAAGTTAAAAAAATGATCAAAACTAGCATTTGTCAGGGTTAGCACTGGAATTATTTGGAGTAGTTATGTGAATTATATATTTTGCAATTCTGAGGAATCTCTACTTACTTTGGCTACCCTTCCAACAAAATGAGTTTGGACAATATTAATACGGACAAGGCATTCTAAGTTTCAACAGAAAGCACACATCTGTGGTTTATATTATTGAGCAATTTGTATATGTTTATTTTATATACACAGAAAACTAACAGAGGTATGTGTTGCAGAAAAATAACCTTCAAACCCTGGCAGACAGCAGGAGATGGCAATCATGAGAACAGCATGTACAAAACCCAGCCCTTTACTTATGTTGCAGGGTTTTTGCTCCAACTTTGGATGTGGAAATTACATGAAAAATATCTTTGTTTTCAAGAACTGTGGCCATATATGTATCAGAATGTGCCCTGGAAAGAATGAGAATGCAAAGTGAACATAATTTAGATATGTGTTCAATGTGCATTCTGATGCTCATTTCACAGTGTTTCAAACTCCAAATTAGTTTGTGCAAGGTTTATGTATGTAGGAGGTACTGCTAACTTGTATAATGATTTCTGTTTATAGCTATAGTCAATAACATCTCCACGCTAATTTACTGATTAAAGAATATGTTTAGCCATCAATATGTTTAGCTATCAATATTTTGCTTTTTGAAAAAACAGTACATTTTAAAAGAATATATATGAGGAGATCCTGGGATAAATGTGTGCCAAGTGAGGCCCTTTTAAGGGAGAGAGAGAAAAAGAAAGGGAGGAAAAGAAAATAAGAAAATGATGGCATGAACTTGCCAGATTTATAAAACAGAGAACCGAATGGAGAAAGTAAGATGGAACATTCACTCATTCCTAACAAACACCTGGATAAATAAGTCTTCCGGATATTTTGCATTGTTTCAGTTTATCAAATGCGACCAGCCAGAGAGGAACTGTTTGATTGACTGTGGATGCCAAATCTTAGGAATCCTGATTTTTAAGACAACCATGGTGAAATACAAACAGCATTCTCCTTCTTAGTTGGAATTACATCCCTGGAGCGGGAACAAATCTTTTATCTCTCTAAAAAGTACTGCTGTCAGGTTCAGCCCAAAGAACTCCACGAGACAGTACAGATATAGTTCTATAGCATTTATTAGCTTTCACCTACAAGACAGAAATCTCGCCAGACTGAATCTAAACTCCCCAAGCCAGCAAGCAAACACTGCGAATTCCTTAGGGTGGTGCCAGTCTCATCCTCTTCACCTTCCCATGCTCTTTCTGGGGGCTAAGGAAATGCTTATCTCCCCGAGTGCGGCCTTCACCAACCGTTCCATCACAACTGCTAGTGGAACTGAGGTATATGAGTTTTGAAACAAAACTGACTCTTTACTTAAGTCACATTTTTAAGGTAAGTTCTAGTGTGTACAAATTATAAATTAAACTCTATAGATTATCAGGTAAAAGAAAGTGGATAGACATTAGCACCAATGATCAATTGCATTTTAATTTTGATAAATGTAGGGAACCACGAAAACCTGGTTCATGGAAACAATAAATATGTACTGCTTAAATTAAAAAAAAAAATTTTCTGTACATGATCCCTTTCCCATTTTATGTTGGATAATATATATAACTCCCTGGTCTAACTTATGAGTTTAAAGAAACCTACCTTTCCACCATCAGCACTATATTCCTTCTCATCACCTTCCAGTAGCCTAGCCAGGCCAAAGTCTGTGATCTTCACATGATTTGGAGATTTCACCAGGACATTCCGTGCTGCCAAATCTCGGTGAACCAGTCTCCTCTCTTCCAGGTACATCATTCCCTAACAAGCAAAAACATGAAAAAGGATATATTTGGTATAAACATGTTCGGCTAATGGTTATCTCTGCAGTATTATATCTATCTTATAAACAGCCATTTGTTTACTTAACTCATTTCCACCGCTTTTCAAGTTTGTTTATTTATTTATTTAACATACTTAACTAATGAAATAATAAAATATAGTCTCGGTGATCAGATAGGCTTTTAAAGCCTTCTTAAACACAGCCATAGATTAGATCATCATTATATCTCAGGAGGGAATAAGACAGAGATTGCCAATAAGAAAGCCCTATTTCTAATGTCTAGCCACTAGATTATGAAAAGTCAGTTGATTATGGTGTTGTGCTATTGAACAGGGGCTTGAAACAGTCTTAGAACATGTGCAAATTCACATGGGTGTAGGAAATTCTTCAAATAAACTTGATGAAAAACTGTTTAAACTCATTTTTAATAATAAACCATTGCACCTGAAAAGAAAACTTACAAGCAGTACACTTTATACAGAACAAGTATAGCATGATCTGATTATCCCCCCCCCCCCACCTGCCTCCACAAATACAAGGAGCTACATTTTCTGCAATTTCTGAGTCATCTTGAAAGGCAGCCCCATGTACAGATTATAATAGTCAATTCCAGATGTAATTAGAACATGCAAAATTGAGATCACATCTATTTGACCTAGATAAGATCAGAGCTGATGAATCAACTAAGGCAGATAGAAATAACTTCTGGCAGCAGTGTTTATCCAAATAGGACAAGTCCGGAAGGACTCCAAGTTACAATCTGGTCCTTCAGAAAAAGTGTTTCAGGAAAAATGAAGCCCTATTCAATACCAATTTAATTCCTCTAGTTATAACAGCCATTTTCCATATCCAAGCTTCAGCTTTTTTACTCTCAATATCCCAATACTGCCTCTAAACACCTATTTATGAGATCCATAATCTTCCTGGAATTGCTGATACTGCAGCCCAAGCTTCAAAACAGCTTTCCTTAGTGGTTTCACATAGATATTACATAGTATGTAAAAGAAAATAGAATACTGCAGTACTAAAGGCCACTGGGCAGATCATTTCCCCCCTCCCTCTGCCCATATCAATTTGTTCTGGATGATTCACCAAAGGTTTAGAGCTAATTAGCCTTCCAGGGTACTTACAGGATAGAAGAGGAAATCATTCTTCTAATTTTAGAGGGAGCAAAGGAGGAGGTAGAGGACCGTCACCAGAAACCTTTAATTTGTATCATCAAAATTAGCCACAATGCTAGTAGGTTTAGAAACTTCCTCTATCCAGAAAAATTAACATTTGCTACCTAGCAATCCATTAGTGTAGTCTAACAAGACTGTTTTTATTGATTATAGGATCCTTTTTTCTCTTAATTCAGTGAAGAGCCCCTTCTCGTACATCCACATCTATATGGAATTTTGGAATGATATCTTCACCATAAAATAGCTCCCCAATTCTTAATGTTCAATTGGTCTAATCCAAACACTCTTGATAAGTTACTTAGAGTTATTGAAGCACAGAATTCAAGGGGAGTTGGAAGGGGTCCTCTAGACCATCAAGTAGGAATCCAAATTAAAGCATCCCAACAGATGGCTAGCCTCCCCACTTAAGCAAATCCAGTGAAAGGATAATTGGTTCCAATGTTAAACTGCTCTGATGTCCTCTTTAGTTAAAACTAAAAAATACTTACTTTTAAAAGAAGCTAATTCCTCACAGGCAAGGTATTCAGAACAAAAGGCACACTCAATCACACAACAAAAGCTACCCTAAACAAAGCATATAATGGCTCGGTCTTAGAGTTTCAGAATAGTAATCATAGCAGTGCAGCAATGTGATAGTCAGAGATGCCACGTAGAGCAATGATGAAGGGGATGGATTAGGACCAAGTTCTTCTTGAATCAGTGAATATCTCTTAGTCCAATCTCCCCCATTGGAAGGCTGCCATGGGGGAAAAAAAGGAGTAAATGTAGGCAATAAATTCATTTGTAAGAAATGTACTCTTCAAATATTTAACACAAAAGGCCTCCAAATATGTCTGTCTTTTTTTCATTTTAGTTTTTAGCCAAGTTGTGGCTTTAATGGGAGCCTATATATGTAAATACTTAAAAACTCTACATCTGCTGCCCTTGTGACCTTGAGCACATTATTTTATGCTATGCCTCAATACATAATAAAGCATTTCTGTTACACTAAGCTATTTAAAAATAAAAGTACCAAGGTAATACATTCACACAAATTACTTCTAAAAAAAAAAAAACATTTCTAGAAGCAAAACTATAGAAAAAGATAACTGTGTTGCAGGGGAAAAAAGTACAATGGCTATAGAAACTTTTTACCAGGAGTTCTAGAGAAGAAATTTACATGAAAGTTCTTGAAATAAATACAGAATAATCATCACAACCTGCTCCTCTTCTGCATTTATTACTATGAATTTTACATTAATTGACATGAAGAGAGTTAAAAAATACTTTGAACAAAAAATACACAATATTATTTTCAAGTGGCTTTAACTGGACAAACAAGCACATTCTCTCTTGCCAACTGTTAATCAATGCTGCTGGCTGTTCAATGGCAGAGATATGGAAAATTGAAGGATTAGCTGTTTCTGATATCAAACCTAAATCTCTAAAACACACACACGCACAGAGGATGAAATGATGGGGATCCATATGCACCTCACGTGCTATAAAACAGTAGATTGGTTTAGATAGCCCCTGGGGCCAAATATTAACTTGATAGAACTGCAAATAAGTCAAGACTCTGCAGTCTAATTAGGCCACAATCCACCCAGAAGTAGTCCAGTGGAAATTAACAAGTGCTGAATTAGTAATGAAAGTCTTGGAGTAAAGGACATTGCAGGAGCATGCAAAATAGAATACCAATATTTAACTGGGCTTTTCCACCTCCCATTCTTGTTGTTTAATATGCATAATACTAACTCAGCATTATTTTTTGCCCCTATTAACTTCTCCATTTCTTTGCCTTAAGAAGGCATTGCATCTTTTTCTGATGGGCCTACAGCCAAATGCAGATGGGTGGGATTGAGAAGGGGTGTGCATATCAACAAACAGGACAGATAGGCTGAACAGTAGGGGTGGATGGGTTGATGGTGGGGGGCAAAGGAGCACATGAGCTCACAGGTAACCTTCCAATTTGGCAGTGTCAGATGAACAGCATATTGCAGTCTACCATTCCTCCCAACTCACTACTGGAGGCAAGAAGCTCCCCTTAGCTCATTGGGGGCTGTCATCATATAACATTGCAGCTCTTTGCTCTAAAGATGTTTAGTTTAGCTTCGCTTCCAAGATAATGGCAAATAGTAAACACTTTACTATTGTATCTCCTCTCAAAAACCATCACAGTAAACTACATATTGATTTTTCTCAGCATCCTATTAAGGAAGTTTGAGAGTGGCTGAGCACACACAATATATAAACAAAAAGTACTGTTTATACTAAAACTCAAACAAAATTGGTCAAAATAAAGAGAAGCCAGAAAAGGAAGGTTAAACTACAGTATCTACTGTTGCTCACTGAAGATGCTGCGGTTAAGTGCCTTGGGTATTTAATTTGACATTTCAAGTATGATAGACATGGCATTACATCTCCCTATACAAGAAGCATAACCACTTAAGCAATCAATGAATTTTATGGAATGAATTTACATACATACACCCCCACAAATACTTAAGAACTCCAAGCCATATTCCTACAGTAACAAAAAATAATCACAGTGGAAAGCAGGGCCAGTTCAAGTCTTCATCCATCCTGACATGCAATGACATGAGGGAGCAATCATTGTGGATCCTAGTTTAAACCTGTTTGAATAAGGGTTCATCTGTAAACTGGGAAACTAAAGAGAACCTCAGCAATGGTAACACTGTCACCTTTTCACTCTCAAGACTGCAATGTCTAAAAAAATTGTTTGCTAAGCAGAATTCAAGAGTGGAAGACTTACCCTATTAGTTTATTTTTAGATTTGGTAACAATCATAAGTTCGGTAACAAGTGACTTCAACAGATGGACAAAGCACAAACTTAACTTGCTGCTATAAAAATATATTGGACTTTAATAGAGCTTATATTTGAATGTATGAATTTTCCAACTTACACTATATCTCTTTTCATAGGGCAACAAGTAGGGGAGTACATAATTCCTAAAAGATGTGTTAGGCCAGGAAAACTGCTAATGTGCCATGAGGAATAAATTACTTGAAAGATAAAGTTTTCTTTCACATCAAGATCCCTAGAGAAAGCAAACCACGGCATGACCCATAGCCTCTTCCAATTCATCTTCAACTATGGCTAGGGGCTAAAGTAGGGGTTTGCCAGAATTATCTGCCAACAGAGACACATTGACAGTAGTGCCTAATGCAGGTAGTTCTTTTCTTGATATCTCTTTATCTTCCTTTCCTCCCTTGCAGTAGCAACAATCAATCTATTAAGTGCTGTCATTTATCATGAGTCCTTTTGGTCAAAATATAAGTTAAAAGCATATATCTATTTTTCACCACTTGCCTTGTAGCTGACACACAAGAATGAGCTCAAACTATAATATTGCTCATCATTATCAAGTTTTCCTTGCTGAGCATATCATTACAAGGACAATTGCTGCTGAAATCCTCTAATATCGAATCATTCCTTGAAACAGAGCCTAAAGACATTAAAAAGTCAAGCAGACATTACCACTAGTTGTAATAAAAGTCATGTCGAGGTAGTGCAGTATCATTGGAATCTTCACACGAAAAAATAACCTATTAAATAGCAAGGACAGCCAATATATCGCCATCTCACATTACCCTTCTATTAAGGAGATAAATCCACAGCTTCTCTTTTATTTTGATCTGTTTACACTGACATAAGCAACAGAATCAAAATACTCCTGTTGAAATCCCAGCCTACATCTGATGTGGAAAAGGAGCACAAAGTTGCTCCATGCTCCCTTCTCATAACATCCTTCACACATGGATTGCCAGGATCTTGGAGAAAAATGAAACACTGCAATAGCCGGGGAATCAAGAAGCAGACAAGAAAGAAAAGGACTCTTTTCTCCCATTTACTGTTTTTAATCCTCCCAGGAATTGCCATCATTTCCCTTCTTCAGAAGGAGAGCTAAATCGGAAGAGTAATATGGCTTTTTGCAAGCTAGGAAATGAAAATGCACAGTTGATAACCTGTGGGAGTCTTTTCGTGTACTTCTCTTTCCTTCTTTTTCCTTTCCCCCTTTTTAAATAATACACACAATTAATAAACACTATGGCATTATTTCTAAAATGGTAAAATAAATCTTGGAAGGACAATACTTTGGAGGAGGTAATGAGGCTTTCCCCTAGAATAGAAGACTGTATCCTGTATCTCTTTTGTTAAAAGAAACATTGAATGCTGATGGAGGTTCTTTTTCTTCTTTTATTTAATGAAAGGCAAAATCCCAGTCCCAAAGTGGCTACATAATATAGGTTTGTGAACCCAGTTATTAACCCAAGTAACCATGTAGTAATCCAATTCTGTTCAGGAATCCATATGATTACCTGAAGGTAAGCAATGATCACAGGAGAATGAGCCTATTCATAAGCAGCAAAAATTATGCTGATGAACATCCTATTCCCCTGGAAAAAATTGCCTAAGTTGAAACTGTGAAACACATATTCACAGGGGAAATTAATGGAATTTTCAGCCCAGTTTGCATCCAGGTTTACCCCAAAGTAATTTAGCTGCAATGTGCTACAGGCCTTAAACAAATAATTTATAAAAATAATTTCAGAACAGTAGACCCACAAATCAGCATTAGTAATCACTAAAATATAGTTCTGTGCATTTTTATTGGGAGTACACAAGTAAAAAAGATGAATGTTGTCTTGTGTTGATCTAGCAAGCAGATAGACATAATAATAATCCAGAGAAGAAGGAATGGAGAAAAGAAGGAATGAAAGTTGGTTGCTCCAAGATGGAAAAGGCAAGAGGAGGAGGAAAAAGGGGGCGGTGAGACAGCTGAGTCAGCTATATCCTATCCATTGTGTGGATGCAACACAGAAATGTGAACAGTTTCTTAAATTCCATTTGTAGCTTACAGACCATCAACAGATCTGAACTGCAGAAATCCAGATGATTATTTGATGCTAGCAGACAAGAAGATGGGCTTTTCTTTGCTGCCATGCAGTACTCATCTAGATTTTGCAACACAGACCTTGTAGCCCAAACTTACAGAGAAAAAAACTACCCCTTTTAGCATTTGGGAAGCATCCTGAACTTCCTGGAAGCATAAGAGTGACAATTCTAGGAACTCAAACAAAGAAAATTTAAACAAGGCATGATCAAAAGGCAACATTTGTAAAGGAATTAGTAAGATTGTTAATTATTTTATTGTATTACTACATCTTTGTCTTTATGAGAAGAGGTATGTTTTTATGCTCCCTTCTCCCATAGCTTGAGCTATTTCTGACTAATCCTGGATTAAATACCATTTATGAGTAAACAAAAATAATTTGCAAATACAAAACTGGTTTGTGCCTACTACCTTCCATGTATTCATTCATCCTCATCCTGATATGTCAGACTTCCCTCTTTGCAGTCTGGGCTGGAAACAGTTAAACCCGGGAATAAGTATCTAAGAGCTCTGATGGATAATATTTATTATAAGAAAGGTTTAAAGTTACAACACAAGAATTCTAGTGAGTCCTTTACTTTCAAATGAGAAACATATATAGGCAAGTTAAGGCTATAAAATGTCTGTTTTCTCATACCTGTTTAGTGCAAAAGGGGAGGAGGCTTGTCTCATTTGTAAACTCTTTTGTTTTGGTAACTGATATTTGTTTTATCAGTATGAGAACTAACTCTCACATAGTGCAAAGCAAGATTGAAGATTTGTTTTAGTGGCCAACTAAGTTTTAATGAGTTTTGTAGTTTCAAAACTGAGGGAACAATGATTCTCTTTCCATTTCAACGAGCTCTTAAATTCACTTAAGAAGGTCTCCTCTATCCTTAATTGTCAGGATCTACGCAAACCAGATTCTTCAGTTGTTTTAATATGCTTTAATTACTAATTATACTTTTGCTTTAATTGCTAAACATAGATCAATAGTGTAATGCTGGGAATGTTATTCTAACCATTTGCTTGACCTGCCATAAGGGGGGAAAGGAGGAGGCCAGGTGCCGTTATCTCTATCTTGAGCCAGACATCCAAGGCCAGGACGTGTGAGAACTGGAGGAAGGCGCGAAGAGCTGCAAGTGGGAATAGAAACCTAGAAGGGGGGGAAGTTGGGCTTAAAAAGACAAGGCTTTGCTATGTTGGGGCAGACTCAACAAACTATGATGCTGTGCGCTTCTCCTAAAATAAAGAAATCTGTAATGGAACTTTTTGGACTCCAGAGGATTTACTGAACTTTGGGACTGAGTGTGCAGACTCTGACATTAATAATGACTTACAGATAGTCCTCACTTAACAACCATTCATTTAGTGACCATTCATAGTTACAATGGTGCTGAACAAAGGGATTTACCACCAGTCCTTGCACTTACAACCATCACAGCACCTCCGTGGTCATGTGATCGCAATCCAGGTGCTTGGCAACCAGCTTGCACTTATGACAGTTGCAGTGTCCCAGGGTCACATGATCATCATTTGCAACCTTCCCAGCCAGCTTTTGGCAAGCAAAATCAATGTGGAACCACATGATTTACTTAATGACCCCATGTTTTGCTTAATGGCTGCAGTGATTTGCTTAGTGACAGCTGCAAAAGTTGTAAAATCAGGCATGGCTTGCTTAACAACTTAACAACAAATTTTCCAGTCCCTATTGTTAAGCAAGGACTATCTGTATATACATTCAAAAATGGGATTATCCAAGTATATTTTTCTTTATCATAATTTTATGTAAGATAACCAGCAAACTGATACTCTTTTAAAAGCCCAGTGTTCAATTGCAATAGCCATAGTGTCAGATTCAGCTGGCACAGCACAGCGAACGCCGCTGCTCAGTTTCACTGCTCCTAGTCAATTTCACCACCTCAGGCGCAGGCAGCGGAAAAGGGGAAGTCGGGCAACTGCAAGTTAATTGCCGGCAGGTGGCAGCAATTAACTCAGGGCAGAAGCAGATACTTTGTAACAAAGCTGGCTTTCCTCAAGCGCCCCAGGCAATGCAAACCGCAGTGGCTCGGAAGCACAGCAATCGGCGAGTAATTAAGGATCCCTGGCTTAGCTTGCAGAAGAAAAGCCCAGCGAACTCAACCACCCCACAGACAAAGGACAGCAATCAGGGAGACAAAGAAACACAGCTGAATCTGCCATTTGGGTGAGGGGGAAATACCCCAGGCAAACCAGTAACCTAGGCAATGGGGAGAAGGGTGGGAAAGAGGGGGTAACTCTGGGTCAAGGAGGTAACTCTATAAAACCGCTCTATGTAACCGCGCCAAACCAACCCTGGCTTTGTCTACCTGCATTACACCCGGGTAAACTTCTTTGGCTGAACCTGTGTTCCGCAAGAGTTTCATTCTGCGCTGAATGTGGTAACTCTTACACATAGTATGTCTTCCAGAGGTCAACTGCAGCTCTTTCAAAAAGGCATGAAGTCATAATGATGGGAGACTTTAATCAGCCTGACATCTGTTGGGAGACCAACTCTGCCAAGCATGGACCTTCTAGGTAATTCCCAATCTGTCTTTCTGACAACTTTCTTCTTCAGAGAGTAGAGGAAGGCATAAGAGGCTATCTTTGACCTGATGCTAATCAATAGGGAAGACTTAGTTGGAAAAGGAAGGAATATTGAGGGGAAATGTCTATGAAATGTTGGAATTTTTTTTTAAAATTTTAATAGAAGCTAAAATTGTGCATAGTCAAAAATGTACTGGACTTTAAAAAAAGTAGATTTTGACAACAGCAATAATAAATAGGATTCCATGGCAGGAAAAAATTAATGGGAAAAGCTCAAGTTGGGTGTAAATTCCTAAAGGAGAACTCCAACAAGGAAAAAGAATGGAGGTAATCAGAAAAAGCCAATTTGGCCACAAATAGGCTTACGGAAGATCTGAAAACTGAAAAGGACACATACAGGAAATGGAAATGGGCCATGTCACAAAGAAAAAGTAAGATAAATAGCCCTGAATGGTAGAACTGGGTTAGGAAAGAAAAGCTTGGACTGACTGAGGTTAACAAAGGGTACTAAGAATAACAAAAATGGCTTCTTTGATATGTTCAAAATAAAAGGAAAAAAAATCAATATACCATTTGCTTGATGAAGATAATAAAGAAAAGAAAGAACTACTTATGTCCTATTTTTTTGTTTTGTCTTGTCCAACAAAAATATATATTTCATTAGAAATTGTAAAGAACAGGATGAAGGGACAGAAACGAAGCCTGAAACTAATAGAAATATGAGTTTAAACCTCTAGGGCCAGATGAATTGTACCTTGAAATGCTAAAAGAACTGGTGAAGTGCTGGATGACTAGAGGAGAGAAAATGTTCTCTTTTCAAGGTGGGGATGGGAGAAGACAATCCAGCAACCTACAGACAAATCAATCACATACTAATACACTGGTAGATTCTAGAAAGGTCATAATGAGAGCAATTTATAAATAACTTAAAGACAACATAGCAATTACCAAAAGTAAGCATGCATTTGTTAAGAGCAAATCTTGTCAGACTACCCTTATCTCATTTTTTGTTGGGTAATTTATTTAATAGATTGCAGGAAAGCTGCAGATATAATATAACTTGATTTAAGCAAAGGTTTTGACAAAGTACTCCATAATACCCTGAATAGCAAGCTAGTTAAGTGTGGCCTAGATGGTGTGACAATTAAGTTGATATATGGCAAACGTTAAAATCATACTCAAATGTGCTCATCAATGGTTCCTAATCAAACTGGAGAGAGATAATGGAATATCACAAGATTCAGGCATGAATTCTCTATTCTTCAGTATTTTTATTAACAACTTAGATGAAGAGCTTATGAAATTTGCCAATATAACAAAATTGGGTGAGATAGGTAATACCCAAAAAGACAGAAATAAAATTCAAAATTATCTTACAAGGCTAGAGAAATGGGCATATAAAAGACTTGCATTGGTAAGGACAATATAGGTCAGTTTGGACACATTTTGGCCTGTATGCCATAAGGCCAACAGAAGCCTACTCTTCACTTTATGACCACAATTGGGACCAGAATTTCTGTTGCTAATTTCAGTCATAAAGTGAGACATCATGTGACCGGTTTGCTTAGCAACCACAATCCTGGCACTCCCGGTTGCCATAGTTAACCAAGAATTGTGTTATTTGGAAAAGGAATGGGGTGCGTGATTTGGAGAATGAGGTCTTCCAAATCACTGCAAGAACAGGGCTCCTGCTGTTCTCCAAATTCTGCACCTGTTTTTGCAAGACCTGGGGAAGACCAGAAGGTTTCTAAAGGATGAGAATGGGGCGCATAATTTGGAGAAGGAATAGTGTGAGTGGCTTGGAGAATGGTGCGACTGGCCTCGGGGAGAAGACCTGGCATGGCCAGCAGCTGCCTCACATATAGTAGGGTCAGGCTGGGCATGCCTTGTCAGCAGTGGGAGGAAAATGGTGAAGATCAGCTGGGTGCGGCAGAGGCTGTGGAGTGCAGGGCAGCAGGGACAACTGGGGCTTTGTGCAATGGTGCTGGCATGGCTGACCATGGTGTGAGGCTTGAGGTAGCATTTCTCAGTGGCAGAGGTGGTGCTGGGGTTGAAGTAGAGGACTGGGGAGCAGTGGCAGCTGGCTGAGACTGCTGAAGGCCCCGGGCCTCTACTTCAGCCCCAGCCCTGGAGCTGCCCCCGATGAGTGCTGCTGTGCAGGGCAGCCAAAAGGGCATAGATGGAGAGGTGATAGGCAGGTGGGGGAGTTGCAGTCCCCCTGCAGTTGTAAGTGCAGGCAGGCTGCCAATTGCCTGAAGTTTGATCGCATGACCACGGGGGCATTGCAACAGCCATAACTTTGGGTATAGGTCATAAGTCCATTTTTTCAGCACTGTCATAATTTTGAATGCTTGCTGAATGGTGAATGGTCATTAAATGAGGACTACCTGTATACTCACACTGTTCTATGCAAGCTAGTGTGAGAGTATTTCTTCTACTAATACAATGAATAGCAGTTATCAAAACAATGAACAAGTGCAGATCAGCATGCATTCACAAAAATGGCAAGCCTCTTCTCTGTTATGGAATTCTTTATATTTCTGTATTTTTTCTGATAATTTTGCTACTTTTACACTGCTGTAACATCCTAGAGTTGGGGGGGGGGTGTTTATGTTTTTGTTTTGTTTTAAGAAAAGATACAAGAGGAGGAGCATTGCTTTAAAGATTCAGGCTTACAGTCTATAGAGAAGTGAGACAACATGGCTTTCCCAAAATATTAACCGCATGTGAATGGCTCTTCTTACTAGCCTACAGAATATTAACATCCTTCTCTGCCTTTCCCCTCTGTGCTTCATCATTGACTTTTTGCCAATACAATTACAACTGGGGGACTACATTGTATAGCACATGCACTTTCTCCAAGATGTGTATTTAAAATGTATGACTTCTGCTTCTTAGGTAGTCGATCAATAGAGATGTGGATTACAGTTAAGTGTTGAGATGTCTGTAGGCTGTACTGGTTATCCTCTGTGTCTCTTTACAAATTAATTAAAAATCAATGGAGTGTGCAGCCCATTAATAAGTCAACCTCCCGATTAACAGATCCTAGCCCAGCCTTCCTCAACTGTGGTGAAGTAGTACAAATGCAATTAAGGCATATTGGTACTAGAGATAATGGAAGGCAAAGGACTCAGATTGTTCTTGGGATTCTGACTGTTATTCTTCAAAGGGGTGTGTGTATGTAATTCTTTAACGTATTATAAGTATTTACATTAAAGAAGCTGAATATTTCTTGGTTAATTTTCAGGTAGGAAAATTCACTGCAGTAGAAATTTATTTCCATCATATTTAGACTATATATTCTAAAACTTTTAGATTAATATTAGCTTCTTTAAAAATTCTGTTCAATGTCACTTTTTCTCCTAGTTACTAGTGTTTTTTGGTACCTTCCCTCTGACTAGCAGACTACCTTCTTCTTTCCTAATTAGTTAAACATTAGACTGGGCACATTCCCCTTGCTTCCCTTTGGATCTGGGGTTGGCAAGCTGAGCCAAGTAGGAAAAACAGTAAAAAAAAAAAAAAAGCTTTGATTACTTTAATTCAGTTTCAGGCCAGCTGTGGCATCCGTGGGTTCAGACACTGTCCTGAATTCTCCTTCAAGCCCACCAACACCTGCCTGTCTTCCACAACTTCCTGTTTAGATGATTTGGGGGCAGCAATATAGAGAGGAGGAGGGGAAATTTTTATTTCCTTCGCCTTCTACCAGTTGGAACGCTGCTAAGGTTTCCACAGTATACAAGTTCAGCATCCTGGAAATTGAAACCACATGCTCAAATTTCGAATGGAAGGATGTCTTCTTTCTCCTGAAGATGATTATATGCAAAATATAATGGACAAGTACGTTTTTCATTTTTGAGCACCATTTTGAGGGTTTAAGCCCCCCCTTTTGTTGCATCTATATATACAGTTGTGCAAAAAATCAATGTTTTGTTTTTTGATATACAATGAAGTCAAGGATAATGTTTCTATAGACATATACATTTAAAGACCCATTCCCAACAAACCTATTTTCTTTTTATCATGGAAATGTGAGATAATTACTAATAGTAATCCAAGGCTGTCTTCCAGAAGTTGGCAGCCCCCCCGCCTTTTTTTGTGTGTGTGTGGTTTAAATATTTGTGTGGTTAATCTTTCCAGATTTTTAACATTCTGTTCATTTTACTATACATTCTTGTATATTATCATAGATCCACATTTGGATATACTTAGCATGAACACAGCATGCACTTCACAGAGGCTGTTTTCTTTCTCTCCATTTTCCTTCCTACTAAAAGAAAATATTGTTTCTCTGGAAGCTCCAAGCTATGAAGCTGGGATGATTTTGGTCAGGATACGACTGGAAAGTGAAGAGATAAAACAATCTCACTGCACTGTGTTTAAAACATAAATCTTCTCAAAGCTCACCTGCAACACCTTTATCCAAAAAATTAATGCAAGGGTACATGCAGCCATGCAAAACGTGCAGTTTGGCTGTTTGAATCTCCATCTGAACAAAAAGTTATTAAAACTAGATAACATTTGAGAACAACTGACCTGTCTGAAGGCTGCAAAAATCTATTTCAACTGTCTATTTATATCTAGGTACAGTGGTAGTAGCAGCAGTTAACTGGAAGGCATTGGGAGGAATAACATGAAATTGAGGGAAAATGCTCTAGGGATACTCATTCAGACTGCTCTAATGACTCTAATTTCACTAACATGAACTAAGAAGGAGCTCCTTGCAATCATTCCCAATATGTGGATTATATCAAATGTTACATGAGTGGACTTCTTATTGTTTGTTAGCTATTTGGATATACGTTATCAGGAATAAGAGGCAATTCAGCATACTGATAAAATATCTCTGTAGTAGTAAACAAACTGAAAACCATCAGATCAGCTCCCTCCCTTTGACAATTTTCCAGGTAGGAAACGAAGTTAAGGAAGGACAAATCCCTATCATTGGGAAGACAAATGATGAGAGGGGTTAGCAAATGTATGCCCCCCAGGTGGAGGGCTTTCTCCCAGACTGCAGGCTACCATACCATGACTGGGTAGGGGTGAGTGCAAATAATCCTGAGGCAAAATTTGGACTGTCCATTGCATTCCTGCCTAGGTAAAGGCAAATTGATGCAACATTATATACTTCAGTTGCAACAGAATTTAGTATCTTTTAATTCCTAATAATTTATTAGTACTTGCAAAGCTGGGAAGAGGAAATCTATACACTGACATAGGACTTTATTCAGTGCCCAGATTGCTTCCAGAGCCAAAAGTTGTTGTTGATAGATAGATAGATAGACAGACAGACAGACAGACAGACAGACAGACAGACAGACAGACAGACAGACATCAGATAGACCATACTAGTCCATGGAGGCTCTATCAAGTATTGTCCTAAATATTTTATGTCAAGTATTGTCCTTTTATGTCATCATAGGTCACAAAGAAGAAAGTCATAAGTTACTCCTCATATCCTCTTAGGGTTCAAAAGCTGCAACATGTATTATGAAGCCACCACCTCCACCACCACCTCCCTTCAAGGGCCAGACAGAGCCAGTGAGCTTGTTGTGAAATGGGGTGACAACTAGAACACTCTTGGGAGCAGATAAACAACAAGGCGAGGCAAAATGGTGCTTGTGGAAAGCAGAAAGTGTGCCTCCCCCACCTCCTCTGAAGTACTGCTTTTCTGAGACAGCCTAGGTTTCAAACCTCAAGAGGAGCAACCACCTTTTCCTAACCGTAGCAGTTGTAGGAAAGGAAATCTGCACCTAACATGTGAAATTCAGATTTTTATCCTGAGGAAAGGGCTTAAAGTCCAGCTCCTTTTACTGTAATCACCTTTTACACTAAAGTAAAAGAAAACTTCTCCCTACTCCTCCAAGCTTGCCAGATTGAAAAATTTCCTTCTTGGCTCTTGCTCTGCTATTTGCAGGGAACAGAAGTCCCCAAAGCCCTAAGCAAGGTAGGAAACCCTTCATAAGACAATTTCCTCTTTTGTGCTTTTGAGTGTTAATTAAAAAATGTGGGTCAATCGCAGGACACTTGTTCATGCATTGACTCTCCCTGAGCATCTTAATAAGCCCAGCATGCCAACCTTTGATCTCTGTTTTTCTGCCTGGTAAAAGACCCATGACACAACTTTCTCCTCACGCTGAAGAACTTGGTCCTACCAGAAGACTGGGCAGATTACTCTGAGAATATGTTTAGGCACCATCTTGAAACTATTTCAGTTGTAGATGTGCATTTAAAAAAAATAATCCCTGATTCTCATTAGGTAGCCATATTTTTCTGTTTTTCTTTGTTTATCATTCTACAATACAGTCAATTTATCTCTCTCCCAAATGACCTTACCTTGCATTTTTGGGAAAAGCTATGATAGGCTGATTTAGATCAGAATATGGCGGTAAGAAAAATGATATGGAATGAACCTCTGCCAAGCGCAGTCCAAGCTGATGAGGTATATCTGCACTGCTAGGCCAGGGTATGAATCGCTATGATATAATTGGAGAATGTCTACTGATCCATTTTATCTTACCATATTTGTTCTTCACACTATTTGATTTCACACCATAAGGATGATTCAACCATGTCAGAAGCAAAAGAATCTTTGAAATGTTTAACATTGTTAATTCAACAAGCGGCCATCACAAAAGAGACAACAGCACTATTTTAGGTTGTCACTGACACTATGAGCTTTAAAGATGTCAAAATTAGTAGGGCTTTTTAAAAACTTATTTTATAGCCAGCAGGCATTTGTTTGAAAGGATAGATAGCGTTTTCTTTTCATGTTCATTAGCTACGCAGTTTTATTAAAGCTGACATACTGTCTGAATATTGCAGAATTTTACTGTCTATTTTATGTGCTCATACCTATTTCATATCCTCATAGCTTTTATAATACTTCTATATTTTATTCTGAAATAAAATCTCACCATGAAATAAAGTATTAATAGTTTTACACATCCAAAACAATAATATGGGGGGGGGGAGATGAGCGAGCTTCCCTAGTTTGTCATTCATTCCCACGGTTTTAATTATAAGGAATAAAAATATCCCTTGAAATATTTTGTGGATAATAAAACCTATGATGCAATTAATAAATACACAAATTAGAATTAATTCTATTTTTGAAAGCAGATTTGATGTGCTTATTTATGCCTCTTTTGAAGCCAGTTCATATTTACTCTTCTTCTTTTCTGCATATACAAGTAATACTGACCAGTTATGCACATGCTCATATGAACAAATAGAATTATAAACCAAGAAATGCAGACACAATTGATAAAATTAATGATCAAAGAAGAAGCAGTGGATGGAAAATGTAGCACCTAGAAACTGCGACTGATTTCAAGCATGAATATCTTGTTTATCTTATCCTCTCAAGCAACAAGATTTTATCTCTGCAACAACTTCGGTAGTAAAGAAATTCTGCCCAGACCATATTGTCAGGGCAGCAATGAAGTTACAGGAGGCAACTGAGATAAATGGGTTGTGCCGTTCTTGTCAGGATGATGTGGTTTGTTGGGCTATTTGAATATGGTGCTGATCTGACCTAAGTTGGGGGAGGCAAGTCCATTAAAAAAAAAGGGAGGCAAAGGAAAAATGTTCTAGGAACCCCTGCCCCCTTAAACCTTGGTAAGGGGGGATCATTAACAGATTTTGTCTCAGAATATATTTCTAATAATTTGATTTCACACAAAAAAGGCAATCCTGAAAGTGCCTGTAGGAGCCAAGCTACATAGGTTAAAATTGCACTTGAAAACCTATGGGCAACCAATGGAGGGCCTGCAGCATAGGGATTCCATGGTTAGGGTGACTTTCGTTAACCAGCAAGTGGATTGCTGCAATTTGCATCAACTGCAGCTTCTGGGTGATCCTCAAAGGGAGGTCCATGTACATTGTAGTAGTCCAATTGTGTGGTGATAAATGCATAGGTCGCTGTTGCCAGGACCTCCTATTCCAGGTAAAGCTGAAACTGGCACAGCAGCTGAATCTGGACAAAGTCCCCTCGCCCAACTTCTAACTGCTTCTCTAGCAGTGGCTATGAGTCCAAGCAGAACCCCGAGTTGCAGAATTGGTCCTTCAGAGGGAATGTCATCCTAATCAGAGCTGGCAGAGAACTCTTCATTTTCTTGGGTTCTGTTTTAGCCTGTTTGCCCCTATCAGACCCTAACAGTTTTCAGCCATCAAGTCCACATTTCCTTGGCATCTCTTGGTGACCTGGGGTGGTGATGTGAAGTTCTGCCTCATCCCAAACAGAGCAATGATCTCTCCTAGCTGGTTCAGCAAGGGGTAGAAAATTGAGTCTTGAGCATCCACCAGTAAGTGCCCAGTGGGTTGACCTCTCCTCCCTGATTGGAACTGCCTGTTCAGGAAAGAGCAAAACCAACTCCTAATTCTTACAGATGGTACAGAAGGGTACAGTGGTTACAGTACTGAATATCACTTAGTGGTGTGATAAGACCAGAAAAGGTACACACCCTGTATACAAGACATGACAAAGCTCATCCACTAAGGATATCAATGCTGTTTCTTTTCCCTGTCTGGTCTGAATTAAGACTAAAATAATCTGCTTCCTCAAGAACACTGTATAATTGACTCTCAGCTACTCTTCCAAAAAAGGGAAGACTGGAGCCTGGGCAGTATCTGAGACCTGGAAAAGCATCTTGGGAAAAGAGCATACCACATCTCCTTTAATGCAGCTGGCATTACCTCTTAACTCAAAGAAGGGTTGACTACCTCCTAGACCCAGTTTGTCATGCTCTCCCACCTGGTCATTTAAAGGAGCCAGGAGAATGTGGATCCAAAGCTCAGGTAGCAGAGGTTATGTTACAGAACTCCCTATCTACTTCATCCCAGTCCACAGGCCAAAAGGAGTTATAGATAACACTGGAAGACATTGTCCAAGTACCACTTCAGACAAGACCACTTCCAAGTACCACTTCAGACAAGACAATGGCAAATGTGAGCAACTTAATCAACAAAATATTTTACCAACAAGTCGCAGAGGCCAGGCTGCTCTTTCCGTAACAGAAGAGTTGACAACTATAAGCAGGGCCACTGGGTGGCCAGCCATCCCCACCCCCCACCCTCACCAAAGGGCAGATATCCAACAAGGAAATTCATCATGGATGAACAGAGTTTACCAGACAGACACTTAAGCCATTTCTGATCTCATCTTAAACTGTGACCGTAATATAACTCCTTCACACCTGTTTATTTCTGACTCCATGAAGTACTTCACATTACACATCGTAACATACCCGGCCATTTTATCTATTATATCACAAGTACATTTTCAGTGCTCCAGAGAGCTCCCTACACATCATGTGTTGCTATAAAGGAAAGAAGGTGCGAGAGTAAACAATGAGTTTTCAGGCTTTGCAAGTGATTCATCGCTGATTTGCAAGTGTTTGCAAAGTAGTCTTCAGTGAGATGCTTCCCAGTAACTGTAATAGGTGGTCTAGTAAAACAATATAATATAAATGAGGCACTTCAGTCCAAAAGATTTTCCAGTAATTCGTGCTTTTGGTGAAGAATAATTAGATTTAATAATGCACACTTCAGTGTTTTGTAGAACCCCAATACAAAGAATATAAAGGGCAGTCTTTACAAGCTGAAGTAAGTATTTAAATAGAGCTTGATTTTCATCACTCTAATCAACAAAGAATGTGGAAAGCAGCCACACTGGAAAATCATGCCACTCATTTAGATAACAGAAATTTGGCTCATGGCTTATAAGTGAATAAACAAAGCTGTGTAATGCTCTTTTGTTGGCATAGTTAGTCATACTTTAGCTTCTGAATCAGAATATAAAACTAGTAACAACTCCCAAGAATTCTAATACATTTTAAAATAGGAGCTTACACTTTCTGGTGAGGTTCACACAGGGAAATATTGTTCCTTGCCCCTTTGTTCCTTGAACTTGCACCCAAATCTATTACTATAGCTAAAACAGTATTCAGCTATAACAGCAGAAGGCTCTCTTGAATGCATAAAATTAGAGCAGGGTACAAATGACCTTTCAAAATTGGCCACCAAATGTGTGGGCAGAGTATATTGGATATGTGGCTTTTCTGCATTTTTGCAGGGGAAGAAGAAATTCTCCAACAATTTCTCAAGGACAGGATTTCCCCTTAGCAATGTCACAGTAGCATCTCTAACCAAAAAGAGCCCAATGGGAGAAGAGATGCATGTTATTTTCCTTGGTGTTTAATTGACTTCATGGGAAGCCAGGAGGTCCCCTGACCAACAGAGAGATGATTTTATAATGAAAAGCAAGAGATTGACCCGTATATTTATACTGCAAACTACAATGAAATGAGTAAGAATCTAAATAATACTGAAATAAATAGTGACCTGGAAAAGAGACATTCAGGATTATGTAAGGAGGCTCTCTTGTTCTATGCTGGGCTGTGTTTCAATACCAAGAATGAGCTCACAGTCTTTCTCCACAAAAGAAGATGCCCAGAAATCTAGTACATCATAATCTGCCCTTTGCTTTACACCCATTCCTGTCTTAAAGCATAGGATAAGTAGAAAAAGCACATACTGTCACTGTTTCCCCAAAGACAATAATACATATAATTGTATCAAAATAATTTTTCCTCCCACATATTTCTAATGCAGATGCATTCAAATCTGCAACACAGAGGGGGAAAAATACAAATGAAATAAAGCTACTAAAAGCTGTGGCAAACTGTATGGCTAATTCCAAAACAAATTTAGGGGAAAAAAATCTAGTTGAATTGAAGAGGTATAGTAAATGCACAAAATAATAAAATAACAGAATGGGAAACAGCTGCTCATTGCTGGCATCATGGAAAGAGATATAATTATGTGTCAAAATATGGCTTAAAGTTCAAATGCATTTATTAATTGCTGTGAAAGCTTTCAAAAATGAACATTTCGTATTAATAAAAAACCTACTCAGAGTATCCATGATTTGGGGGGAAAGAGCGGAAATGGAGATCACAGGACAAAAGCTTAAGGAACCTAGAAGAAGTTTCCAAATTTCTCTCTCATGCCCACCATCTCCATGATTACACAAACTTCCTGGCACCTTAACCATTTGCTATTAAGCCTGGTTGTATTAATTCAGCATTACAGAACAATATACAATTAAGTAAGCAATAGTTTCAAAATGATCTGAGTTGCTTTTTGTTGTTGTTGTTGTTATTTGAAATTTTAGTTATAGAATTTCAGGACTAGTTAAATTTTCCAAACATCAAAGCCACTTACTGAAATTATTAAAGATTAAAAGTAAACACATTATCTAATTTCTCCACTAGCTAATTAATTCTACCTGCTTTTAGACATTATCTCTTTAGCATTCCAGAAATAAAATTAAATCTTCACACTTATTCTTTACAGCAGAGCATCAGGCCCAAGAGGCTGCTACTCAATATCAGTTACTCAAACGAATGACTGAACCTCTTACAAAATGTATTGAGACTGGAGTCCGGCTAGAATCCATCAGCCACCAGGTACAATGAATGCTCCTCCCCTAGGACTAACAGGAGAGAATGCCATACCAGACAGTCTGTACTGGATGTGAACTTGGAAAGCTAATTTAACTCCACTGATAGTAGACTCTTGGGGTCATAGCTCCGTGCTGTAGATGGGAAAGCCTTCCTTGGCTTACTTGGTTAAAAACGGTGTGGCTGGCTTAAAGTGGCTTCCTCTCCATAAGGAGAAGAGTGAGGAGAAGACGTCACCTCCTGAGGTGACGGAGCACGTCCTCCCCTCCCCTCTCAGCTGCCTTCAGGCAATGCCATCCTGATTTCTCAGTATCAGAACCTTTGCAGATAAAGCACACAGCCTAGCACAGTAAGAAAGCAGGCACCATGCCTACATGCTTGCTGCATTTTCCTTTGTCCATTTCAAGGAGATTGTATGCAAGGCTTCTATTTATTTTTTAAAATGATTCTTAAACCTGTGCCACCCATACATTCTACCACCTCTTTGTGGTAGAGCAGCAGAGAGGGTGGGTGTGAGAAGAATGAAAAGATCCTGCAAATCTGGGACATGGCCCTTGGCTCGCCTGATCTTGCTAATCCAAATCCAGAGTGGTGCAGGCAGCAAGCAGTAGCTGCCAACAAAGGGAAGGGGGACTTAAGCAAGCTAATGTTGTGTGACGCAGCACAGCAAAGGACAAATGAGGTAGCTTTGCCTCTCACCTTTGAACTAAGGATAAGCACTGCTTGTCAAAAACATAATGAACAGAATTACAATAAAAACATTATGAAGAGAATTCTAGCTTGGGCTTTTTATGTTTAGCTGTATTATTACACATTTGCAAGGAGAAACTGTAAAGGAAGATGTAAGCTTTCTTCATACAAGCAATAATTCTCATTGTGTCTGTAGTTCCAGGAACAAATCTATTCCAAAGCCAGGATTCATTTCCATGTTTGTAATTATTGTTGTAGATAAGCAAAAGAAAGAACCATGACAGATGTCTGTCATACTGGAGCAAATGAATGAATGCATCTGTGTGGGGAGTTGCTATTTCTCCCCCTTCCCAAGGGTAGTTTATTACTGTGGATACAGACTGAACATCTCATTGACACAATTTTACGCCTAAATGTTGAAGGTCCTTTCTACTTCAGGTTAAATATTTGTTTCCAGCTGTGGCCATTCAGATATTTCTCTGAAGTTTGCAAACACACCATGAAGACTTCTCCTCTTTCACTAGATGTGGCTTATATTGCCTCAGAACTTGGTCATTCAATTTTTCTGTGTTAGTTAATGCCTATTAGCAAGCATAATGTCCATGAATTTGGCTAATGCCAAATAGATGGGGCTTATACTTTAATTATAAATCTGTTTCCAGTACAATGAAATATAGTATTTCAATATGAGATAAAACAATTAGACCAAAGGAGATACACATGCATATCTAAGTGATTGCTAGGACTTGAAAATGACTTGATGGCACATAATCAGCCAAAAGGTATATAATTCAGATAACTGTCTAAATCATATTTAGCTTCCTTAAAAGTTATTAATTTGCTTATATAAAACATGTACATGTCACCTTTCATCCATCATGAAACTCAAAGTAATGTTCACCCCAGGAAACCTCCCATCTAGGCTAATTCAAGCCTGCTGAATCCCAGAAAGGCAGGCACTCTCAGATCATGTATTTGTTCATATTTAGTTGCTGAGATGACTGAGAGCTTTTGCACGTCTGCAGTATTTTGCTGTGCCGCCATACATGCAAGGCATAATTTGACACTGAAGTATGTATGGATTTTTTTGTTGGTGGTGGTGGTGCCTTCGAGTCAGTTCTGACACGTAGCGACTGCCTGGACAGGTCCCTGCAGTTTTCTTGGCAAGGTTTTTCAGAAGTGGCTTGCCCTTGCCTGCTTCCTAGGGCTGAAACAGAGGGACCGGCCCAAGGTCTCCCAGCTGGCTTTGTGCATAAGGTGGGACTAGAATTCACAGCCTCCTGGTTTCTAGCCTGGGGCCTTAACCACTACACCAAACTGGCTCTCATGCATGCATATATGTGCACGAATAACCCATGGTATAAACACTGAGCTTGTACTGGACAGTAATATTAGACCAAATTATGATGGCACATAATCATCATACTGTGTTTTAGCCATCGTGCAAGTCTCAGCTATCCAGGGAATGAAAGCAGCTTCTTTATGTAACCCTCATTGACACTGTCCATTGCATATACAAATGCTGTTATTGTTAAAGCAAAGAAAGAAATAATAAACTCTTGAAAGGTTCAATTCCATTATTCAGCATACTTAATTATTTATTTTAAATACTTTAATCTATCTGGCATTAAAGTAGCATCAAGTTTTAATCACCCCTCTCCTCTCACAATTAACCCTTACACTTATATAAGAGATATCATCAACATGCCGATAATACTCGGTTATACATCTCCATCCCGGGGGAAGTAAGTGATGCTGTGGCTGCCCTTTCCAGGTGCCTGGAGGCTGTGGAGGTCTGGATGGGGAAAAACAGGCTTCAGCTGAACCCTGGCAAGACGGAGTGGCTGTGGGTTAATGGCCCCTCTTTCCCTAGGAATTTGCCATCTTTGGTTCTGGATTGGGTGGCACTGCCCCAGACAGACCCGGTGCATAACCTGGGGGTCCTCCTGGACTCACGACTCCTGCTCGAAGAGCAGGTGGCAGTCGTGGCCAGGAGGGCCTTTGCACAACTTGGTGTTATCCGCCAATTACGCCCTTCCTGGACCAAGAGGCCCTTCGAACAGTCACTCATGCCCTGTTCATCTCCCATATAGACGATTGTAACACGCTCTACATGGGGCTACCCTTGAAGAGTATCTGGAAGCTTCAACTGGTCCAGAATGCGGTGGCACGGACAATTTTAGGTGCATCAAGATCATCACATATAACACCTTTGCTCTGTGAGCTGCACTGGATGCCAGTTTGCTTCCGGGTCCAATTCAAGGTGTTGGTTATTGCCTTTAAAGCCCTACATGGCATGGGTCCAGGGTACCTGAAGGACCGTCTCATCCCCGTTACATCAACCCGTCCCACCCGGTTATGCTGAGAGGGCATGCTACAGACCCTGTTTGCAAGAGAATTTCATCTGACGGGGTCTAGGAGGTGAACCTTCTCTGCAGCAGCCCCTGCCCTTTGGAACACCCTTCCCCCAGAAGTGAGGTTGGCCCCCTCCCTTTTAGAGTTCAGAAAAAAACTAAAGACCTGGTTTTGTTATTATGCATGGGGTGGGATGGGAATGGTCAGTTTTGGGGATGGCTGGTTCCCTAGTCCTACCTGACCAATATTATCTGGTCCCAGGCTGCAACAATACCACCATCGCTTGGATTTTATCATATTTAATAATTGTATTTTATGTTGTACTATTTATGTTTTTATTGGTTTTAACTGTCTGGTTGTGAACCGCCCAGAGTCCCTCCTTGTGGGGGAGTTGGGTGGTGATATAAATTTGATTTAAAAATAAATAAATAAAAATAAAATTTGTAGGTTGACATTTGGGGAAAAAAAAGCCATTTTCTATAGATTTCATTCAGCTATCCCCTTCAGACAAATTATAATTTAGCCTGCTTTCATTTAACGACTATTAACTATAGGAATAAAATTATAGGCTAAATACACACAAAAACTTGCACAAATGATTAGTGTGTAGGCTGGCTCTCTATTTTCATCCTTGACCACGTTATTTATTTAAATTTTTCTCTATTGCTTCCTATTTAAAGAAATATTTTAAAAGGTTTCAAATCCCTGGGGAATGAAGAGTACTTAGTAAAATATGGGGAACTTTTGAATTGCCAACATTGCAGGGCAGATATGTGTCTAGATTTTGAGTAATGTAGACATTCCTTTGTCTACTTAGGGCACAGAGACATTGCACTCATTTCTGAAAACATATGTGTAAATTGGCTGGGGTTCTTGGCTTTTTGTTTTCATAAAAAAAAAATGTCCTCCCAATTCAGCATTACTGGAATGCTGCTTCTTTGAGTACTTTCTGGAATGATCAACACCAGTTTATTCAAAATACGACTGAAAATACTGAAGCAGTCTTCTGAAGAATGGAATCAGAAAATAGTAGCCACAATATCAACAATGTCAGTAATGATGTCTGCTTCTATGGATAGACTATGTCCAAAATATGTTATTGAAGAAATGAAGATGTAGCTGACAAGATAGAGATGGTATCAAAAGTGGATTTGCAACTCACAGGTCAAGAGAATTACTTAGAAAAGGATGTTTCACTGGATTTACAAAAGAAATTGGCTGAGGCTTTAAAATTTAAAAAGGAAATACAAATGACAAACCAAGAGAGTGACCTAGATAATTTTTTTCCTACTGGATTTATAAAAGAGGGTTGTTAAACCTTGAAGAACTCTGTGCAATGGGACAAAGAAGAAATGAAGAGAAATCAAATCCTAAGACAATATTTGAATGAACTAAAGATTAAGACTGTTAGAAGTAAAAGGAAGGAATATAAAGTTGGTTTATTTGATCAAGGTTAAAACAAGATATGTTGTTACCTCTGGCAATCCTTTTCAGACTTTCTGCTGACACCAGGACTGAAAAGATCATGTTTTATGGATTTGTTTATAGAGAAGAGATGGGATATGGGATGAAGAGATAAATGTTTGTAACTTTAGAGAGGGTGAAGAGTTACTAAATTTGTTTAAACTTGTGATGAAGGTTGGAAATCACTTCATATATTTCTTTTCTCTTTCTTTATTATATGCTTACTTTTTTCTTTCTTTTTCCTTGCACATTTTACTCCTTTTCTCTATTCTCTTTTCTTTAAG
Source organism: Python bivittatus (assembly GCF_059951505.1). Taxonomy (NCBI): domain Eukaryota; kingdom Metazoa; phylum Chordata; class Lepidosauria; order Squamata; family Pythonidae; genus Python; species Python bivittatus. The sequence goes on along the minus strand of NW_028277040.1, from coordinate 2,780,123 downwards.
TTTAGTTTGTATTAGATTTTACTATATATAATGACTTTTGCAAGGTTACTAGATATCGGTTTCTAATTTAGCATCTGAAACTTCTGCTTTTTTCTATTGCTGGCTTCTCCTCACTGTTTCCTCCTGTTTCAATTATTCTTCTGTGAAGCTTGCCTCTCTGTCTGCTCTCCCTATTCAAGTTAAACACAAAACACAAAAGCAAAAGCAAGAAGAGCACCAAAATGTTAATACAGAATCTGCTCAATTCGAAAGGACTGTATTATTTCAGTAAAGGTCGGGAGTACCTTTTACAAATGAAGAATTCTCCTAAGATGTATCTTAAAACAATCAGCCCGCTGGTTTCACCTTTTGCATTCATGTGTCTTCAACAGCAGTAGGGAAGGAAAAGGAGGAAGCCAAGGGTTTCTCCCCTCCTCTTCAACACGCACTTTGAAACTAGGACTTTCATTCTGCTTAGCAATCCTTTCCAGATCAACACAATATTTTTTGCTGCTATTGCTCTGTCTGGGGGATGGCTCTATGCAATATCAAACATGCCAAACTTGGCAGCATCTGGGATATCATATGAGTTCAGGGAGCTGGGGCCTTCGCTTGTGTCAATAGTGTGTCTCACATCTTGCAGGCACAGAGACATAAAGGTCACCAAGGAAGGGCACTTAAATCAACACAGAACTCTCTGACAAGCTAAACTTAAGCTTACAAGGAAAATTGCTTTTTTTTTCTTCGGGAGCAGAAAAATAAAACCCTGTTCACAATTGCCAATATCTTATCACCAGGCCACCTGCAGACTATTAAGATAACCCTAGCTGCACTCTCTCTCTCTCTCTCTCTCTCTCTGTGTGTGTGTGTGTGTGAGAGAGAGAGAGAGAGAAATATCCAGAGGAACTTTTCTGGGACCAGGGTGAAGCTGCAGTGTAGAATGTGACTGTAATTTGTACCTGTAGTGTGTGCAATAATACATCTGTCTATTTGTTTCATATTATTGGGTATTTTTTGACAACCAACCTTTTCATATCTTTGATAATTTCACTTAGTTTATCAGAACATAGGAACATGAAAAACGACTTTCTAGCATATCGGCCTCTGGTCCATCTAGCTCACAACTGTTCCTCAGGATTCCATGCTAGAATCTTTTGTGGCTTAATCTGGAAAGGCCAGGGATTAAAACGGGAACCCTCTGCATATACAGTAAAGTAGAGAATCTATCCCTGAGCTACAGCCCTTCCTATAATTATTCTGTAGAGAACAGAAGTGGAGTTGTGGAGGTTTGGGGATCAGAAGCAAGGGAAGCATTTAGCGAGAAGTTGAAGCTCACTTTGTTTTCCCATTGTTAATGAGCCACTTTTTTCATTATTATTTTGAAACAACAACAGTAACAACCACCACCTGATAGACTCTAAGAACAGGCCTACCATTTCTGCTAGCTCTGGTGGCCTAGCAGTCTGTACAGAAGTTCACAGAGGTCCCTTCCTTTTCCAGTGGGTAAACCTGGGATCCAGATAAGATCTTTCCATTTATGTTTAAAATCCTCAAGGGCTGAAATTCAAGAAAGCTGCTCAAGCTTTCTTCATCATGGACTGGATCAAGGAAAACAAGTTAATACTTAATGTAGATAAGACAGAAACTGTCCTTGTTGGTCAAAAGGGAGAGCAAGGAATTGCCAACTGCCTTGAGTGCTGTTTTGCAAGGAAAAGTAGGATTTACATCTAATAAATAAACAAATACCTACACAGGTTTTCTTCAGTTAAGTAATACCACCTAACTGATCTGCAGTCCATTCCTAAGATTCCTTGGCAATACTGGAAAAATTGGCTACCCTCACGACAGACTCTTAACTAATTTCTGAACGGGAATTCAGAGAAAGAAAAACTTGCTCTAGACCTTAGTAAGTTTGCTTGCATATACATTTGCAATATGGGTACCTTATCAGGAAAGCTCTTTAAATGTTTAAACACAGATAAAAATCACCAATTATTAAAACAGGATCCAAGTTAGAAATGTTAAAATCCCTATATTTATTCCTACCTTTTGATATTGGTAGTCACACTAATGTCTTATCTCAGCTACACCAGAAGCCTGGATTTCTGAACTGTTTTTAAAGGAAACAGTCACTTCCCAACAGAGAATTCTTTTAAAAAAAATTTTTTTCTAGATGGTATATGTATCAAATATTATTAGCTTTTCATTTATTGGCTAAACACATGGCAAAGCAAGAAAGAACGGACACAGTTCAGTGGGAAAAAAACCCTGATGGATATTATTCTGTTTGGGCAAGGTGTAATAATTTAACATTTTGACTGATATAGTTTACATTTTCTTTTTTTGTTCTTCTTAATCTTTCTTTTTTGCAGAAAAAGAAAAAAGTATACTCATTTGAAGATCTACCTAGCATTGCTCTATAAGGGTGTTTTATTGATATTCCTGTAACAAAAAAATTCAGATGAAAAAAGGAGCAGGATTTTCTGCTAAAACAGGCAAAAGAGCGGCTACACATTTTTCTTTATAGCTCTGCATCTTGACTCTCTCTCTCTCTTTAAAAAAATGGAAGCTGGTAATCTGGAGATAATGGCTCACGTGGAGGGTCCCATTGTTCCTTCTTGCAGACACTCATGGCAATGCATATGCATAAAACAGGAAATAGTTCTGTTTTCTGGGCAGTATCGCTTGAGTTAAAAGAAACCTTGAGTGCATCCAAAGACAGGCCATGCTTTTACTGCAGAAATGAGCCACTGGTGTCTTTGGAAAGTGGTAGTCTTCTTAGAGTCTATCCAAACACTCTTTCCCTTCACACATTTTCAAAGACCATAGACTGGAGAGTACACAGTCACAAGGAGGCTCAACACCCTGCTATTCTTACTACATTTCTTCTGGAGTAACTTGAAGGCAGCCAACGGAGAGTGCATCAGTGGCCGGTGGTGGTGCTGCTGCTGCTACGGTCCCTCTCCTTCCCTGCTACTCACTATGGTAGCACAAAGGAAAGAAGGGGAGAGGCAGGGAACGCATCTGTGCTCACCAACATGATCTTCGATGGCCCCTATAAAATTACCTACTAGTAAATTGATGCCAACATCTGTAGTGCCTACATCTTGGCAAATTTCTTTCTCTTTCCTCTCAAACATAGTTTAACAGAAAACGAAAAAAGGCAGTGGAGAGAGGGTTGCGTCTCAGATACCTTATGTCAGACATAAGCTTGTAATATGAGAAAATGGTAACATAATTCACCAAAGGTCAAAATGTTTAAGCCATTTGTTTTGTTTCCTTTCATTATTACTGTTGATGTTATTAAGCTTATTCCACAAAGAAGAACAAGAACAGAAGAGAGTAATGTTAAAGCCCTTTAAAACAACTTGTGCACAATCCTTCACGTACAATTTTGGTTTTGCTCATAAGTTGTTACTGTTGATCAACAAAATAGCTTCCCTCTGGAAAGTTTTGGGCCAGGGCTTTTTTGTGAAATATTAAAAGATGGTCTATAATGGGCACAAATACATAAGAGTATTTTGTTACCAAGAAAAATAATGCCCCGTTTTGCAGTGATACATAATATGCTTTCCTTTGTCAGGAGAAGATGTTTAATATTAAGATTGAACTGCAAGCTGTACATTTCTTGTTAATCTAAGTAGAATTTAAAATCCCTTTTTTCAGATCTGTGGACAGGCACTTTTTTTCTTCTACTCAAACACATCAAAAGGTTGTTTAAAATAAAAGTGCTTTCATGTAGGAAAGGTGTCAACATCAGAGAAAGTTAATCTAATGTGATAATCACAAACAGACAGTGCCCACACATACATGCGAAAGTGGGATTGTTTCAGCAATCCTGATAGCAGTTTAAATACTGAGCATTCTCTATCACTGCTCTGTGCTCCAAAATTCACATGTGCCTAACTGGAATGATTTCCCTCTCTCCAAGAGAAGCACCTTCCACTTCCTGGGTCCTCAAGTGCTTCTGAAAGAACCCAGGGATAAATCTTCAAAACTATTAATAAACCAAACCAAAAGAGAAGGTGGTGGTGGTGGTGGTGGTGATGATGATGATGATGATGATGATGACGACAACTCAGATATTTAAAAGCTTGGGGGGGGGGATTTAAAGGTCTGCAACACTAAGTGAACCGGGGACAGCATTGCAAAATGGGATACAATTAGGGAGAAGTTCCTGCTCCTGTTGCCCCCGGGTCTACTTCAAATGAACGGAGATCCCTGAAGATGGTCAGAGCAGTCGAGGAAACTAAAGTGGGCACAGATAAACATTCAATTTTATAAAGTCTGTCTTCTGCCACTGATGCTTATTGCCAAAGTTCACCCAAACACTAAATGCCACACTGCAAAGGCTGTTCATGTTATGAGTGAAAATACCCAGCACTTTAGCTAGAACTGTTGTTCCTTCTCTTGCCAAATGGAGCCAGTTTTCTCTTACTACAGGCTTCTCAAGCTGGTTGAGCCAGATTGTAATGTTTAAACAATCCCTCCTCTGATTAACACAACATGAATATGATAGAAGCCAATATTGGTAGAGGATTGCAAATGCCAAGTCTCTTGAACATAAACAAAATGGGGAAGGGGGAGGGGGAAGAAAAGAAAAAGAAACTGAAATCTGTACTCATGAAGCTAAGATCAAACGCCTGCCTCTATAAGCAGAAGAAACCCACGATATGTGAGTGAAGGTTGCCAGGATGTACATAAGTTCCAGCTGTGATGTGGATGGCAGAGAGAACTGAAGCGTGAAGCTTATTTGACAAAACAGAGCAGAGTTCTGGTGGACGACCTGTGCGCAAAGCCATTGCCAAGAAAATCCATCTCATTGCTGTGAAAGGCGAATTTCTACTTGGCTAGAGAAAAGGAAGGTGGAAAAAAATATCTTAGCAACTCATATAGATTCTGACTCTTTCTGTCAGATAGATCTGCAGTTACAAATGTACCTGTAATAAGATATCAATTGCTGTATGATAGAAAATAAGGGCAGGGGTATTGATTGACTGATAGGAAAAATATTAGATGGATGGCTCTATACAGGGTATCTAGTGAACAAGAGATAACCAGCTGGGGATTTATTACAGAGATGGTTCTTGTTCTGAAGCATTGGATAATTTGGATCCTGCAGACATATGAGGAAAAGAAGGCACTTTCTTCTTCTCTTGAAAATATTCTCTTGTACAAAGAAGAGTGTGTGTGTAAAAATCCCCTTAAAATATAGCATAATAGCATATCTCTGTGCTTTTTAACTTCCTGTATTGCACTGTCAACCAGACTGACAGAGATGAGAAAGCTGACAGCTCTCAAGAGATCCTCAGCTGAAACTACTGTGCAGAACTCTGGAAGAGCCCAGACCTGATCCTGCATGTAATGAGACCCAATGTAGCTGGAGGGGAAATGTCCTTTCCCAACTCACTGCTTCTCTTCCATCACTACCATAAATGCATAAATAATGGCAGGGGGAACAGAAAGGAGACTCGGCAAAAGCAGCCAGCCTGGGTATCTGTCATCAAATGCTCTTTCTGCAGGCAGTTTTCCCAGGAGACCCACTCTGCAAGAGGTTTTCTCTTAGTGAGAAAGAAAAGAGAACAGCTAATGTCCAGGGTCCTGAGATACTGTTTCCTGGATGGCCCATGTTTTAAGAAATCCATTCCTCCCTGTGCCTTTTAACAATGTCACCTTGCAATTCTGTGGCTGGCTACACAAAAACACTGTGTAGAGAAAAAATCTCAAGATTTTCTTCATCCTTTTTATTTTTTCATGGAAAACATACATAAAAAAGATGAGAAAGAAAAATGAAAGGAAACATGCATTTGGAGGCACTGATACATAGATATAGAAGTTATCTTAAAGAGAAATAGGGATATTCTAAACTATATTCAATAGTTCTACCCCAAAGAAATGTGTATAGACAAAAGTAATCTATTAGGGAATATCTAAAACAAGAGACATTTGCATAAAACAATCCTTAACTGAAGGGTTCTCCTAGACCATTTTCTATTGTTCTAACTTTTCAGCCATTGCAATTTCACACACTAAAAATTTACTGATGCAAAACTAAAGTTGTACTTCAGCTTTCCAATGTTTTGCAATAGTAAATTGGGCAGTTAAAACTGAATTAAATTATTATATTGAAATAGTTTTTATAAATCTTGGGGTAGATGTACAATAAACCTTTGGTAGCATTAACCACTGAAAGTTGTATTGCTTTCTCATAATTTCACCCATGATGCTATTTTGTTGTACATGAGCATTAACCTGATATTTTTAAAAAAATCTTTGAGATGCATGTTTTACAACAGAAGTATTGAATAGAAGTGTGTCTCAACATTAAGAGAATTTAGTGAATAGCTTAGTTCTGATCTGTACAGTATTCTGAGAAATGCAAAAGTTGCAAAGAATCCCCTTGATATGACTTCTCTCTGTAGGCTCTTATTTTAGTCTGAGAGTTGTATTTAAAAATGTATTGTTCACTCCCTTCTAGTATTGGAAAGGGCTGACAAAGGTCAGCAGAAGCTGAGTAACCACCAATTAGATCCCAGAAACCATGAAACGTTCTTCGTAAAGATTCTCTCCTGCCTAATCAGATCACTAAGCTGTTCTTAGGCTAGGTCAACCCTAGACTTCTTTTCAATAAATACAGTGGCACTAATCTATAGTCCTGGGAGATGTATAAATTCCTTGCCCTAGTAAAATAGCATCTGAGATAAATGGCTAAAACTTCTATTTTTCCATCATTTTTTCTTTTGTTCTTTCATTTTATTCCGGCCATGTCATACTGAAAACCCATAAGGTCCAGAACCTTGCTAAGATTCTCTTTAGGCTAGCAATTTTACACCAAAAGTATCTGGACTCTGTCTCAAATTTTTCTCCCTCCTTCCTGCAATTTTGACTTCTGTTTTCAAGCTGCCAATCAGTAGGAAACAAGCCTTCAAGGCATCTCCAAAAATAAATCATCCTGTTTTTCTAACACCATTGTCAGGACTCTTTATTCCTCAATCCCAATTTCCATGCTGTATATTAATTATTTTAATCCTTATATTAATTTCTGATGGTCCCAACCAGGATCAAGGAGATCCAAATTGAAGTCCACCCTCAGCCATGGAAATTCAATAGGTGACTTTGGGCCAGTCACAATCTCTCAGCTCAACCTACCTGACAAGGTTGTTGTTCTGGGGGAAAAAGTGAAAGAGAGTGTTCTAAATATGTTACCTTTTGCTCCTGAGTCCTACCAGCATTTTTGGCCCTAAATATTCTATTGGTGGTCAATTAAATTACAAAATTGTTTGCCAGCTAATGCACTGCTTCTTCCCAGGTCCTTAATAAAACATCCATTATTATATCCTGCTTGGACTTATAGACAAATCATTTTTAGCATATATGCGGAATTTAAATGATGAAAAATTGAAATGTGTTCTGATGAAAAAACATATGAATGAATAAAAAACATAAATTTTCAAAGTTAAATGCAAGATGAGTTGGGAGGGGGAAGAGAATATGCCTCAGTGATTTATAGAACTGAGTTCTTGTGTACATTTTAGGAAATGAGACACTGAAATGCTAAGATGAGAAAATGGATTGTGTCACTTTAAAATGCAAATGAAATATTTTGCTGTTTCTTAAACCTGGATTTGCCTTCAGTGAATATAACATGGAACCATCAAACTTAAAAACTTCGTTCATATACTTGTTGGTTATTTTAATGTGTTTTGGAAATATTTTTGTACTGTCTTTCATCCACAAAAGTGAATTCCAAGACGAATTCCAATCAAACATAGTAAAATTTCACTCCATAAAATCAAGAGTGAGAGAACCTTTGTTTTATTTTTTTCACATAAGAAAATATTTCTCATCTACAGAAAATTCTCTATCACTACAGCAGCCTACCACTTATTTTTTTCTCCTTTGTTCTCCTGAACATGTGACTTACTCATTCTGATGCTTGCAGTTTCTTTTATTGCACCGGTTCTTTAAAACCCTGTAACATACTAGTAAGATTTAACTGTGTCATATCATTTAGTTTATGGAAGGTGTATGGGTCAATTTTGGGTGGAGAAAAAAACAGGCCCAGAATGCTACATGGCCATATCATATCTCCTTTTGTACTATACTTCTGTTCAGAAAGTGAATCTTCTAAATCTGTGTTTCTTCCTAAACCCATTTTTTGTAGTTTTGAATACTAGCCTTGAATACACAATGTATATATTATACAAGTGAATAGCAAAAGCTGGATAAACACCCTGGAAATGACTCATTAGTTGCTGACAGCTGCAGCTACAAGTTTGGTATGTGAGCATTGCTGTGAATATTAGCTCTCATTAAATTACAACAGGAACAAATATTGCCACTCTGATATGACATCCTGTCTTTCTAATTTCTCTGTAATTACTATCCATGTAACTGACTGTTTGCATTTAGCAAGGAACTACACCAGGACAATCACCGACTGACAATCATGTGGGAGATCAGAGGTGGATTTGCAGTTTGGTATTTTATAGCTGGGACTATTTTAAAAAATCAGAAGTATGAAAGGATCAGCAGATCTAGACATACATGGCTATTTGAAACTGTGACATTCTCATATCAGTTGAAAGATAATACATCTGTCTTCTTAACTAGGAGCAAATCATCTGGTGTTTATGGTAATCAAACTACTGTTTAAGAAACGATTGTCTGCTTCTAGCTTCATCATTGTGGAATAACTTGAAACTACAAGATTCGGTGCTGCCTTCACACCAAATATTGCATATTGTCTTAAAGTAAGAGTTTTCATGTTAGACCCAGATTTGAAATCCCCAGTTATTGGTTTGTCATTCCCACAGGCTTAAGGTAACACTGCTGCTCCTTGCTGATTACTGATTGCAGGCCTTACAGTTTTATAGTAAGAGCTTTACGGAAACAATGGTTTCTTTTCCTGAACACGTGGAACTATGCTTAGCCTCTGTATAAACTGAGAAAGGAGTAAAAGGAGAATGGAGAAGGTTAAAAATCTTAGCCAAGCAAATTCCTCCTGAGAATCCGACAGAAAAGAACTGGAATGGGCCATTTAAGCCCCTGAGGCTAACCTGGGGTCTAACCTGCACTGAAAGCATCCACTGAAGGAGAGCCCACATCCTCTCTGTGTAATTAGTTCCACTATCAAACTGCTCTTACTGTTAATATTAACTTGAAATCAACCTTCCTGCAACTTAAACTTATTACTTCATGTCCTGCAATTTCAAACGGTGAAGAAGAGGTCTGTCTTCTATCTTACCGAGCATTCAAGACTGCTATCTTCTTTTCTTAAAGCTAAACTTTGGAAATGGGATATCCCACCTGATTTTGTGTCATCTACAAATTTAGTAAGACTTCCTCCATATCTTAATTCAAATAATCAATAAAAGTGCTAAACAGTTCAAGATCTAAGACTGTTCTTTTGGCAATTGATAGTTCATTCCACTTCATCATTGTAATGTTATTACAGTGATAAATGTTATTTATCAAAGATTAGAGATTGGAACCTTTGCAGTACTTTCTTCACTACTGATCAAAAAAATGTAATAACATTAATTTGACAAGCCTTGCTTCTGACAGTAAACTGCATTATTTTCTTAAAGATTAATCTTCATGCCCTCCTTTAGATTTTCCCAGGTTCTGACGTCAGGCTGACTGGCCTGTAGATTGCTGTTCGTCCTTTCCCCCCTTTTCAAGATACATTTGCTCTCCTCTGGTCATCTGGCACTTCACCTACGCTCCAGAATTTCTCCAAGATAATACATAAAGGTTTGGCCAGGCCATTAGCAAATTCCTTCAGTATCCTTGTTTGCAATTCATCTGGCTCTAGAGATTTAAACTCATTTAAAGTAAATAAATGTTCCCTGATCATGTTTTAGTCTATCTCTGGTTTCAGTTCACTTTGTCATTGTGCTTTTCACACTTACCTGGTCGAACAGATACACCCTTATGGAAGGGTGAGCCAAAATAGGAATTGTGCAGCTGTCGTTTCTTTCACACTCCTTAGCATTCTGCTGTCTTTCCCCATTTATTTTGGACATATCTAAATAAACATTTTTATTGTTTTTAGCAACATTCACTAATATCACTGCATGCTGAGCTTCAGCTGTCTTGGTACCACTTCTATAATTTCTGGTTACATTTATGTGGTGTTCTTTCATGACCAAACCTTCTTTTTGATTTCCTGTGTGTCCATTTCTGCTTCAGCCAGCATTTTGTATGGCCACATTAGCTTCTCCTCTCCTTTTTTTTCATTCTTCAATTTAATTATTTACATTTTATGATATATATGGAATTGTCACCCATCCTTATTTCCTTTTCCCATTAGCTTTTCCTGCCATAAAACTTACTTAGAACTGTTCTCAGTTTAAATACAATCTACTTTTTAAATGTCCAAGATTTGTGTTTAACTATAAAACTGGGAGACTGGGAGTTCTAGTCCCACCTAGGCACAAAGCCAGCTGGGGGACCTTAGGCCAGTCATTTTCTCTCAGCCCTAGGAAGGAGGCAATGGCAAACCACTTCTGAAAAACCTTGCCAAGAAAACTGCATGGACTTGCCTAGGCAGTCTCTGAAAATCAGACACGACCGAATGGATTAAAAAAAAATGTTCAAAGTTTAGTTTCTGTTAAAATCAAAAACTAATTATGTTATCACTTTTAAATGTTTCTGCTTCTTCTCTTTCTTCAGCTAAGTTTTCTTTATTGATTAGCATCAAATAGAAGACATTTGAGCCTCTTGTGCCTTTTATACCTTTTGAAGGAGAAAGCAGTCATCAAGACATGTCAAACATTTCCTGGAAAGATCATGATTGGCAGATTTTTCCCCAGTAGAGATCAGGATATCCCTACTACTCCTATTGCTACTACTCCACGTCTCTTTGAAATGCCTATAATTTGCTTTTGGAAATAATTATCTGCATCTTGTTCCTGTTTGGGTGAGTAACAGTAGACTGCTTTTTATTCATTCTTGCACTGTTTTACCCCAGATGCTTTCTCCAATATTACCAAGTTCATTCACTTGAATTTCTGAGGTGTGGGCACTTTTAATTTGCTGTGTAAATCCTTTTGAACAAGCTGTATTCTTCAGTCGCTGTATTCCAATCATGAGAATCACCCCAGCTAGTCCCCATTATGCCCATTAAATAACCTTTGCTTTCCTGTAATAAAAGTTGAAACTTATTTATTTCCTGTACTTTTTAGTATTACTGTACAGACAATGAAGGTGGTGAAATTTATGAGCTATGTTCTGAGTTTTCACTGAATGGTTTAAGAGACCCATTATAGCCACACTCCAACTTTCTTCTATAGTGCACGTCTTAAAAGATATACAACTCATCAACAGTCCATCATCCAGAAAATTCAGACAATGTCCCTAGAAATAAAAGCTCTCCCACCTTTACCATTTGTTGGGCAAGCATTTGCTTTTAGTTTTTTTCCTGGTCCTCTTTCATGGATTGGAAGATTGGATAAGAACCTTGTGAGCCCACAGGTCTCTTGCCTTTTTCTACAAGGAGCACTGCAACCTTACATTTGCTCCAAATATTATTCGGATTGTTCTTGGACAAGAAATATGCAGCAGGTTGTTTTCAGTCATGTATCAGGCAGAAACAAAGTCAAGCCAGAAACATTACAAGTCATGACTAAAGACTCCTGCCTATTAATCGTCACTTTGGTTTCTTTTTGCTCCTTTCTCAGGATTACAAGTTAGCCAACTGCACACTGTTGGCTTATGAAAAAAATTGGTAGGAATTCAAACTCTCTCACCAAATTCACCTGGTAAATTCCTGTTTGTTCACTTAGTAACTGACTCCCTGGTACTTGGTTTCCTTATATTCCTCCTTCAGTCTCTGCTTGCTCAGCTTGAAGAAGTCATTCAGTCACCCACAGTGGCAATCAGCAGCTCTCAGGATACATTCTCAGGAGATAAACTTTTTCACTGATCTCTGGTTTTGTCAGGTTGGCATCATGATGCTGTCTTAAGTGTCACCTGCTGCCACAGAAATTGGTGCAGTGAAACTGCAGAGGAATGCTGTATAGAGAGTGCTCACAGTCTGAGCTATAGAATGTGGGAAACTCCTTCCCCAGAGAATAGGAAGGTTGAAGTACTCACAGGACTTTGTTTCTATATGTGGGCATTGCTTCTGAAATAACACTGTTTTTACTTGAGCACAAGAGGGCAGAATAATATTGCCCTGTCTAATGTGGTGAGCGTTTTCATTAACCTTTTGAATGAGATGTGGCCTTGCCACTCACACACTGTGTTTAGAACATCTATGTTTCACAACATAAGTGTTTGGGTGGGGTGGGGTGGGGTGGATGATATATTAAGAAACATTCTTATTTTAATCCTGAGCACATTTTACTTTTATTCAGGTACAGTGGGTCTTTGTATATACAAAATATAAAGTAAAGCCCCACTCAATTATTATAAGCGCCTAGTATTGTGCTCCTATTTTCTAAATGAGTGCATTTCATTTCTTTGAGATATCCAAGAGAAAAATAAATGCAATTGATTTTTTATTTAACACTGTATTTGGAAGCTTCTGCTCCCATCCCTCTGTCAACTTACATGCTTCCTTCTTTTTACCCTTCAAATTGTTACCATATGCCACTTTTACCTTCATTTCTCTGATCATTTCTATGACAGAGAGTTAATAAAAATGAAAGACCTTTCACTATCATGTGTGACAGTAACATCACTGTTCAGTCAAGCTTAGGTGTTCAAAGATAGAATAAGATAGAATAAAGTAGACTCAAGGTTTGGTTATGTCATGAAACTAGGTCACTTTGAGCATGGAAGATGGTTTTCTAACTCTTTAGGGATGAAGTAATAACACGCTGTTTAATAAGATATTTATTATTTAATTTCTATGCATATTTCACAATAGATTTGTAAGTCGGAGAAGCCAAGCCAAGGGCACAATTTCTTAAATTTGCCATGTGGCTTCACTATAAAATTGTAGATTGCTACCATGATTTGAAATTAATTGAAATTAATTAGGGCTGTTTTCAAGGGTTAGAAGCTTCTGGCCTCAGTCCCTATAGTCCTGCTCCTTCTCTCCACTGATTTTTTGGCTTGAGCGCTTGCCATAAGTAATCGCTGGCTGCAAAGATAAAGAAGCTTCCCCTGAAAACCATTTTGCCACTACTGCCATCCCCAAAAATATTGAATCATGAGTATCTATGAGTATCAATTTAATCCTTGGTATTTCAGTGTATACAAGACTATTTTACATTTTCTCATATAACATTTAGAAAAAAATTAAAAATGAAAATTTACATCAAGGATAGGCAACATTGTGCCTTTATAAATTTCCCTTGTTTCTATTAAACTTCCTGCCCCATCTGACTTTGGTTGTCAATAGGATTTTTAATTAAACAAGAATTTGGCATGGTGCAAAGCATCAGCCTGTACAATTTAAATACAGCCACAATATTTTTACACTATAGGTTGGTCACCAAATGGCTTGTATCAGTGTACTATCTAGATGCTGCTGTTTTAGCTGATGCCACAATTTATATTTCAGTTTTTAAGTGCTGCAGAACTTTTACTGGTTATGCTATGGCTGATTACCAATGGGTGGTTCTCTCTCTGGGATCCAAGCAGTAGAGTCTGTCAACAGTTTCACCCAAACTAGATGTGATTCAAGCATATCTTAATGCACATACAATGATTCCTTAGACCCTGGAGAGGCCACCTTTTAACTCAGATGCATCTGTAAGTCTTCATGCCCTTTCAAAAGAAGAAAGAAATGATAGGAGATAGTTGTGTTACCTTTCCTCTGCCAGACACCCCTGGAGATCTACGCTCAGTAAAATCTCGTATCAGTGACCTGAAAAAAGATCTTCATCTATAGTGTTCTTAGAATGCAAATTTTGAACGAGGTATTTCTATTCTGTTTTGTTAAGAAGAATGCAATCAGGCAAGCATATCTGCACAAGCTTCAGGCCAACTTCACTATATCTCATCCCAATACCATCACAGGCTGACAATAATTGGAAACATTCTCAGCAGCTGGATAATTACAATGTGCAAAACAGGTACCTATGCCATGTATATCCAGAAGTAACCTTAACTTTCTTCATTTTCAGCACTACATTCCTAGATAAACTACCATTTTACAAACAACCTCAGGGCTTTGGAATATTTTTCAAGCTATCTTACTTAAAATAACTAATTTAGATTTAAATTATATTCAAATTTCCTTTTGAGCAAAATACACATAGTTAGAACAGTGATTAGTATTTAAACTCAGTATCAAACATTTTAAACTATATCCATTTTTATCTATTATTCAGCTGAAGAAAACAAACCTTTCACTTCATTGAACTATGCATCAGTGCCAGCCCATTCCTCTGTATATTCTCATGTAATCATCTCATCCCATTCTGGACCATTTATGTTTGCTTGTTCCTAAGATATGCAATTTGTATGCTTAATTTTCACTTTGGCAATTTCATGTTTTCCTCAGTTTATAGATCTCACATTCCACAATCCCGCTATATGCACTCTTGTGAAGCAAGAAACTCCTCTCTTAATACCAACAGCAGCAGTTCCTGGCACTGGACTGGCCACCTTGTCACTTCCTGAGGTATTATACAGCTTCCTTGTTTTATATTTATTTTAGTGTTGCATCTTGTTGATAAGTGTAGCATCTTTTATCATTTATATTTTGAATTATAGTTCTGAAAATCATGTTGTTATTGAAAGATGCTGACTGTCTCTTGACAGTTTATAATAAAAAACATAAACCAGAGTTGAAATGAATATTATAATCAATTCTTTTTTTAAAAAAAATATCACTGAGTTATGATAGCAAGCCCCATATTTGAAAATTCACCATAATACAGAACTGTTCAACATGAAATCTCTGGGCTGATCACAGCAAACTAAACAAATGGAGCACAGAGGTCAGTGGCGTACAAAAGTTACATACTACCTCACAATTAAATAGAGCATTATAAAAACAGTTAAAGTCTAGGTTTGTACAGTATCTCTTATTAAGAGCCCCTTCTTAATTAAGATCCTCATTCCTTACTTTGAACTCTTGATTAATCCCATCAGAGTAAACTTGGATCTGTAAAGAAAATACATCAATGTGTACTTAAAGAAGAGGTCCTTTGCATCCTCCTCTCTCAGAAGGCAATGCAGGCTATACAAAGGCTTTGTAGCATCAATTTAGGAAGAGAGGATAGTGTCTGAGTTGAGGCATCAAGCTGGCAATCTTCAGTACAAATAATTGGGGGGGGGGAGGGGGTTGGAAGGAAGGAAGGAAGGAGCATATAACAAAGGAATTTTATAATGTCAATATTCATTCTTCCAGATTTCAGAATATTGGGCCTTCATGCTGGACATTCAATAATCTTTATGTATGGCTACTTATAATTAAAAAATGTAATGATTTCACTGAGAAAACATTGTTGAAGCTCAAATACATTCCTGAATCAGATCCAGATTTTGTTTCAGTGTTTCTTTCACACTTAAATTGTTTTTTGATTTTCCTCAACTGACAAAATTAAATTGATTTTGAGGGTCAAAAGCTAACTAATATTAAAAATTAATTTTAGTTAAGAGATAGGGGAAAAATCAAGCTTCTTTCATTCAGGTCAGTTGTACCAACTCCCCCTGATTCAGGCAGACTTTCCCAGGAGGCACTGTGTTTACTTCTTGGACACACAGGGGGATTCCTTTCCCACTACCTTGCTTTGTTAAGGCTACCATTTCTGGGCTCAGCAATTCAGTTTAAGTGGCAGTCAAAAGAAATAGATAGCTAATTTTCCTTGAATATTGCTATAAGGATCTGAAAATATATCTTCTTTTTATCATCACTATCAAACCACAACTTTCTCCTCTTCCTCTCAACCTATTCACTCGTTTCATACACTTTTCATCAACTCAACCATCATTCATTCTCTCCATAAGACAAAACCACTTACAGTAAATGTACTTTTTTCAGACTCTCTCTCACTTCTGTAATCAGACCTTGCTCATTCAGCATCCACATGTTTTTCACCCCATCTCTTCCTGTTTTATTACGCTCACTTATTATTTGCCCAACCCCACTGCATTCAACTTTTTCACTTCTTTCAACAAATGACATTTCCCTTACAAAAGACCATAAATTGCATTTCCATCACATCTTAAAATGTTTCTTTTTATTCTTTCCCCATCTTTAACAAACGTTCTATCAAGATATGCAAATTCAGCTACTTGCTGAAGCTTGTTGCCAGTCTACAATTTTGCAACCCATTTTCCCTGTCAAATGAAATATTTTGCTTTTTTATTCATTAATTTTCAGATGCATATTCCTTGTTGCATCATACAATCTATCCAACATTTGCTGTAAATCATTTGATTCTTAGTCAATAACATGGCATCATCTGCATTCAAAGGTACATTCATATACCTGACAATTCACTCTTCCTTATACATTTATTAATTAATGTATTAACCAGAGGGAGATTAGACATCCTTGTCTTATTCCATTGTTAATGCTGAATCAACATTCCATTTATTCTCATGCATGCTTTATTTCTAACATGTACCACTCTAATGGCATTCAGCAACCATCAATCTGTATTCACACAAAATGTACCACTATTTATTTTATCTTATGTTTCCCTAAATCAACAGAACATGTAATAAACTGTATCACACTCATACATCACTCAATGGGTTGCTGAAGAGTAAAAAGCCGTCAAATAATATAAAAAGAACACCCCCCAAAAAAGGGAGGAGGGGAGCTAGTTCAGGTACCAATAAAATTACAGTTCTTGAATAAAATCAGCTGGATAGGTTTCAGGAAGAGGTGGCAGCTGATATGACTGATTCCCCATCTTATCACCCTCAGCTTTGGTCTGATGAAATGTGTGTTACTTGGTGAAGCTAAGGGACATTGTCTTTCAACAGGGCTTTCATCAGTTCACCACTCAACTGACTGATGCCGCTTGTTCTATACTGATGCCACGAGTACTACTCCTCAATTTTTCTGAGGTGGTGGGTGATGGACAAAAACTGCTTCAAAATGGGTATGTAAATATACATTTTGAATGTTTTGTCACAAAGCATTAATTCCTAGTAGTGCAATCCTATGGATGCTTACTCAGAAGTGAAGTCTTTTTTTTTTTTTTTAATTTTAATGGAACTTAAACTTTGGCTGTAGGATGCAATCCAACAAGTGAATCCCCCAAGCATGTTTTTTCCTTACAGTTTACCTCAAAGTGTATATTTGTAAGGATGTACTATTCTAATGTTTGTTTGTAACTATTTTTGGTATGTTCTTTGAGCTGATAACTGCATTGCAAAATTTGAAGACATGCAAAAATGGCAGGATAATTCTCTGTACTGCACATTAGTTCAGTTTATACTGAAATTGACAACGTACTGTATACGTTCTTAAGTAACCAACTGCCCACCACACGCAGTAATAATACATGGGCTGGGCCATTTTTAATAGCGTGGACTGTTTGTACTCCCCCATCCTATCCTGAGTGATCGCTTATAGAGTGCTGACAGCTCTCCTAACAAATGAAAGGAAACCAACATTATCACATCACTGTTAGCTATCGTACTTTGGAAGGGGCTGGCAGTGCAGTTTCACTGATTCTGTCTTTTGTCTCCTCACTTTCAAGAGGGCACAAATGGAGCTGCTTTTCTAATCCTATGGACAAAATCAGTCAAGGAGAAAGGTAATGTCATGATTCTCTTAGGACACGCCTTCTTGTTTACGAAGATTTAGTAAGATTTTCTCAGGAACTGTACTTAGCATGATGCCAAACCCTCTGAAACACCACCCTTAGAAGTGACTTTATTTATTGGAGAAATTTTTCTTCAGCGTAAAAACCATCAAACAACATTTTGGAAAGTGTGTGTGTGTGTGTGTGTGTGTGTGTGTGTTTACTATGGATTTCTTTTAACTGAACCACATGGAGAAGGTTCGTCATCTTTGGCCGAGAAGGCAGAATGCACCTCAATTTTTCTCTCTACGGAGAAATGCTGTGTAGTCTGGAAGAGCAGGAAGAAGTAGAACATCCCTCAGTCCTTCTCATGTTATGATCAACTACTTTTTGCAGTTACTAAACTATAAATCTAGGCCTGAATTTGAGTATTTTAAAAGGGCACATAGTGAAACCCATGTGGCTGCTTTGCAAATATCCTCTATCACAAATTATCCTTTAAAGCAGCTGATGCCAATGATCCTCTGAGGGCATTAAGCATTATGCCCTCTGGAGGCCCTTTGCCTTGAGCCTAATAAGCTGATGCTCTAGATGTTCTTAGTCAAGTAGGAATGGCAGATGCTGACATTTTATCACCCAGAGAAAATTTTGCTGAAGAGTTGTAAACAGAAGTAAGAGCCAAATATTTTATGAATATCATGTTTCTGGTAATTCCATTCTTGAGGGGAAATGGACTTGGATCAGAAAAAGAAAAAAGGCAAGACTTTTGTATTATTCTGATTTGCCAAAAGAGCCATTGTTAGTTTTCTATATGATAGGTTATCAAATGAGTTGAGAATTTACTCTTCTATCAGAACAGATTGGCCTTGGCTGCAACAACAATTTTGTTGTATTTTTCTAAACTTCTCCTACTTTCTGTAGGAGTTCATCAGTACTCTTGGCATGAACTGGGGTGGGTATCTGCAAGGAATCTCTATCTCATAATAAAGAAGAAGCTTCTGCAGGTACTGTAAATGGAACAAGTTCCTGGCATAATGCCCAGAAATTTAGCTTGAGACATACGTTACGAGTAGGTCAGCTCCTAGGCATCTGTTAAAAGTCATGGTAATGTCATAGTTGGATGATTCAAATGATGCAAATTGTATTATGCCCTGTGGTGTGCCTAAAAGAATAAAACAGGAATGGATATATGGTATCCAGAGTTCTGCTTACCTTACATGACCAACAGAAAAGGATAATACAACCCTACAAAATAGCAACTAAAATAGTACATAGTACAGTGGTACCTCGAGTTACAAATGCCTCTGCTTACGAATTTTTCATGTTACGACCAGCTCCACCCCCAAAAATTTACCTCATGTTGCGAACCACCTCGAGTTACGAACCGGATCCGCAGCCATTTTCCCTCCCGTGACACATGGTCCGCGGCCATTTTCCGCCCCTGACACGTGGTCCGCGGCCATTTTTCCGCCCCTGACACGTGGTCCGCGGCCATTTTCCGCCCCTGACACGTGGTCCGCGGCCATTTTTCCGCCCCTGACACGTGGTCCGCGGCCATTTTTCCGCCCCTGACACGTGGTCCGTGGCCATTTTTCCACCCCTGACTCTCCCTCCAAGCAATAGCCGCCTCCCTGTCCTCCACGCCAGAACGGATTAACGGTAATTACATTGAACCTTATGGGAAAATTTGCCTCGTGTTGTGACCAATTCGAGTTGCAACCAGAGTCACGGAACGGATTAAATTCGTAACTCGAGGTACCACTGTATACTGTAGTACTGACCACAGGCCAAACATCCAAGATGACATCTTTTATGGAATGGTGTCATCTTCGATGTTTACAAGTACCTAATCAACATGGCACAAATATGTCCTGGTAATTTATTATTATTGTTATTGTTATTATTATAATCTCCCTATGATGTTGGCTACATCTTGTCCTTAGCCCATGAGTGAGACAAGCTTAGGATGTCCTTAGCTGTACAAGTGTTCTAATACTATTTTCCCTCTTATTCTAACACTGCTGAATCAAAAATAAGTGGAAAAAAATCCCAATAACTAAAGCTCTCACACTTACATACACAATCACGCTGAGAGCAGTTCCACAGTGTAGCCTAAGTTGCTCATCTCCTGTGCTGTTCCTAATTGTTCTGAACAAATTCCAGTCTGGTTTGTAGTGGTTTGGCAAAAGGGCTGGTTTGATGCTTAGTCCAAACAATGGCCACCACAAGATCTGATTGGTTGTTCCACTGCTTCCTGCTCTTCCCATCCATGCAGGGAAGGGAAGCCTCACTAGCTGGTGTCTATGTGGTTGGTCTACCAGTGCCTGCCTTCTCCTTTTAGGGTCTGTTTCTTACTCACTAGTCCTGGTTCCCTTTGCTTTGCTTTTCCAGATGTTTGCACACATGGATGCCTTCACACCCTTTTCTCGTGTTCCCTCCCGTGACATTAATACAGGCCCCCTTTTTTCTTTTTTCTTTACTGTACCATCAGTGCTTTAATGCTGCAGTGATCAAAGTGCAGGGACCATATGGTTACTACTTTCCACTAGGTCTACAGAAGCTTTGTAGCAAGGAAGAACTGATGGTTCGGATTCATGGTAGCAAAAGAGGAGCATTCATTGGAAGTTTACAGTTTCCTTTCACAGTGCCTACAATGTGATTTAAAGTCTTTTTAAAAAAACAGGAATGGGAAAAAGAAAAATTGAACTCAGGATGGGAAAGAAAGGAGAGCATGTTTACCCAGCCTAGGCATAAAAGAAAAGGTGCCCACTGGTGAAGTTGAAGTGCACTGGCAGAAATGTGGCCAAGATTACGGGCCATAATTAGCTTAACTTGAATGAATGAATGAATAAATAAATAAATAATTTATTTATTACAGTCATTGACAGTGATCAATACTTTTTTAATAATAATTTTTATTAAAGTTTACAAATGCAAAGATAAAAGACTAATATAAACTAAGAAGAATGTAAAAAATAAAGAAAAAAAGTAAAAGGTGTAGAGAAAAAGAAAAAAGTATAAGCAACTTCAAATATAACAAGTATAAACAACTTTAGTAACTTATCTAATATTAATATTAATATTTAATATTAATAGCTCCACAGGTCAGATAGACTGGCCAAGAAGCTGGAAGCAGGAGAGCATCCAAGGAGTACAGTCCCTCAGCTGTACATCTGGGAGGTGGATCAGCATGGCTTATTTATTGCCTCCCTCCCTGAGGGAAAATCCTGAGAACAAGTTTTCCAGCCTCAGCTCTGCCCTGTTTTCCTTGCTGTGCCATGCTTTGAACTCCGGATTCCACCTCACCGTGCCTCTCGTCTTTTCCCTTGGATCTGTTGTTTGTCTATCAGATTCCTAGTCTTGACTTGTGCCAAGCCTTGACTGTGCTACATTTGCTGCTTTTGCTATAGGTAAAAAGGACTCTTTGCTTCAAAAAGTTCTGCCCGAGTTTGCCTATCTCTGAACTGTGGCAGGTAGGTAGCGTGCTATCTTGTTGGCTGGCCACCAGCAGTGCCAGTACAAAAAGGTGAGAGGATTGACCTTGACTTAAAACACTATGTCTCAGTAGCTGTGATAGTGGCTAAAAGAAAAGGACCTTAAGTGTGTTTGCTGATACCCTCTCCCCATAATTATCTATTTATGAATGTTAATTGTTACAACACATAATCTAGCCATAACCTAGTTATATGTGATAAATGAAAAAGAAAATGAGGCGTGTTAATAAAGGAAGAATAAAAATTTCTCAACTGCCCTGGTTATAGGGATAGTAGCAAAGCACCTGCGAGATAGTCTTGCTGGGATCTGTGCTGCGAGGACAAGTTCTTTCACACATGGGGACTTCGGTAAAACTCCCATTAAGAACTGAAGAGGGTAAAACATCACGCTTCATTCTGAAAAAGGCTTTTTGGGGGCAGAAGAGATTAAGGTAGTTAAGCATTTGCCCGGTTCTCATCTAATGTGAGCTGGAATATGACTAACCTCTTTATGAAGTTTGATATCTAGCAGCCTTTATTTTTTTTAGTTGAGTGTATTCCAGGAGAAGCAGTTGTTCAAGTGGTAAACCATAATGAGTACATTTTCCCCAAATTGCTTGTTACCATGAAGATGGAAATTAGTTTGCCAGGAGCAATGGAATCAATCCTGAGAGGGAAAAGTGGTATTTGAGCCAACAGGTGACAACTGACAACTATATCCTCACCTCCACTTTTGGTTGCCCTATTTCCTTTCTAAGAGTCATGTTAGATATGTATCTAGGTACTTGGAAAAGTGTTTGCAAAAGCTTAGTTTGTATGGTCTCAGCTAATTTAGACTGGGTAAATGGTCCCAACTGGGCATCAAAGAGTATTTGGGCCATAGGTTTTGCGATGAAGAGTTTCAGTGCTGCTTGAATGCAGTTCCTACCCTTTGTCTGAGAAAATGTCTTTAGAGCTACTACCCTCCTTTGTGCTTGTTAAGCAATGTGATCAATAAGCATCTTCCAGGCACTTGGGGCCTGGAACACGACTCCAAATATTTGAAACTCTTAACGTGCTGTAGTTTCTTCCCCTGAATAGCCCATTTAAATCTTTGGGTTTTCTGGCAAAAAACACCACTTTTCTGGTCATTGACTACTAGAAGGTGTTCTCAGCAGTAATGAGTAAAAGCTTTGAGAGCTTAATAAAGTTCTAGAGATGTTAATAAAAGAATAGTTGCATCAACAATATATAAAATATCCACTCCTGCAATCTTGGTGTGTGGGTGTTTAATCTTGAACAGTCTACCTGCTAGGAACTTAGTCATTAAATAAGGTGGGAGCTAAAATATAGTCTTGTCTAACAAAGGATTATACCTAATTCTAACCATGGTGTTGTTATAGAGTTGTTGAATTAAAAACAGGAGATGCTTCTCTATATTTGTATTACTCAATTTCTCCCATATAATTGCTCTTCAAATTGAGACAAAAGCTGATTTAAGATCTGTAAAGGCTATATAAAGTGCAAATATGTTCTTGTAGCTACATTTTTAATAAGATGCCATAGAACCAGAACATGATCTAATGTAGAACAGTTGGGATGAAAACTGACCTGCTCATTGCCCAGTATTGATTCAGTCTTGTAATTTGCTATTCAAGTGGTAGATCTACAGCGTGCTAATCATACTTGGCTAATCTACAGGGTGGAAA
This sequence comes from Python bivittatus, assembly GCF_059951505.1. Lineage (NCBI taxonomy): Eukaryota > Metazoa > Chordata > Lepidosauria > Squamata > Pythonidae > Python > Python bivittatus. The sequence continues at coordinate 2,757,317 of NW_028277040.1, read as the reverse complement.
TTAGCTGGATCCCCCTGTCCCACTTTTCAAATATTGGTACAATAATGGCAGTACCCCAGTCCTGGGAAATATAACCCCTGTGATAAATATAGGGAAAAAGAGATGCCAAAACAGATGCATACCAGTTGGCATTTTCCTTCAGCATCTCAGGTGGGATGGAATCACCACCAGGAGCCTCACCTAACTTCAAGGAATCAGTAAGATTTTTTGTTCTGGTTACCAATACCAGGGGCCATTTGTGAAAAGTTCTATGATTTATTTCAATTTCTCAATTTGCCCATTTCTGTTCTCTCACAAGAGCTGTAAAAGACTTTAAAATCTGTTTCCCACACCTCTGTGAGAACTTTACTAATAGAGGGGGGGAAACATTCTCTGATAGCCTGCTATGATTTGCCAGAAGGCAGTGTAGTTTTTATCCTTGGCTGCAGAACAAACTGCCTCCAGAATGCTTTTAAAGCAACCCATTTTTAGATCTCAGAAGTGCTTTATATTGTTTCTTCATTCTCACTAATTTAGCAAGAAACACTTGAAGACAGTCTTTTTGATGTAAAGAGAAACGTGCCAGCAATTCACACTTGGTTACAACACAATCCCAGTCAAACCAGCCTTTGGACTGAACATTAATATGAATAGTATGTTTAATCCATAGAGTTGTAGAGTTTGAACAAGGGCCATACAATGGGTAAAGACAGTTTATTCAACCTTGTGTCTACCATCTCTGCTTGAAGAAGGAAACTAGAAGGGGAAAAAAAGGAAGCCACTGACCAGCTGAAAACATAGCAGCCCAAGATGAATTGGCTATGCAGGGCAGTAACCAACTACTGGAGGAAACTGGCTGTGCCAGGCATGCTAGCTGGTTGGAGCTAGGCATGTCACTAGATTGGAATGAAGCATGACAGACCATCCACCGGGAAGAGTTTAAGGTGGCTCAGGATGGAAAACAGTACTTTTGAAACAGAGTTTCAAAACACAGGTAGGGGGTACATTTGTGAGGGGTTGGAAATGGGTGGAGAACAACTCTGACCTACACTCAAGAAAAAGTGGATAGCCCATACTTGCAGTGGGGCAAGCAGAAAGTTTGGATCTGAAATTGTTACTATATTTTGAGGCACAGAGTATCATAGAAATTTAAGGAAACCTGATGGGGCTTATAACTAGTTCAGACTATTTTGAGATGAAGTATTTTATGGAAGAAATCATGTAAAAAATCTAAAGTTTTTAACTTCAGAAAAGTAATAAAAGAAGAATAAAAGGTAAAGTATGAATGAGTAAAATTATTCAAGAGTTAAAATAATAGAATTCATATCCCAGACAACTGACAATATTTTCAGTAGTGAAGAAAGATATTGTGCAAATTATGTTTTAAAGTATGTTTTTATAGCTGTGTTCTCAGTCTATAAGGATAGAGAGCTGGAGTAATCAAAAAGAGAAAGAACGTAGCAAGATTCTATGTAAAAAACATGTATCAATTTTTTTTTTCAAACTACATTTTATTCTGTTTCATAGTGAGGCCAGAAGTTCTCAGACTGTGTTCAGAGGGAAAAGTTCAAAGAGTTTGAAAGCACTGCTCCGAATACATAACAAAGATTATCCTCTTTCAATCTTTAACATGGCTTCCTTTGGAGGAAAATGTGATCCCTCTATTCTTCCAGCTTACCATTTACCAAAACCATGAATGGTAATGTACAGTGGTGACCGAGAGAGTATATGAAGAAATAGAAAGCCTTCCCTTTGCATATAACACAGCTATGGACTCACCAGTATTTGGAAGCCAGCCAATTGTTATTCATTCTGGTGATCAGGAGAGGAATCCTACTCTCCAGAAAATTAATAATTCATCTTTGGAATGGGGCAAATCAGCAGCTGCTTTTTGCCATAATAGTAATCAGAAAAATAATTTTAGCAGTAGTCATAATGTAGCTATTAGTTTGAAGGTGATTCCCGCAAACATTGAAAGATTAGCAAACTTTTTTTCCTTGTAAAAGAAAAACAGAAATAGGCTTAGCCATCCAATATTTAAAAAAAATATTTTTCCCACCTTCTAAGTTCTTAAATTTAGCTTGTCCTCAACATTCAGTGACGGAATACTATTTTCACAGAGAACATTGTAATTTCAGCTAGCCAAGGAATATTGTCTGAATGGATCAATGTAGTGAATGTATCCTTCTCTGCATAGATGGTGCCTATTGCCTTTAAAGAAGTAGTGACAAGAACACTTCTATAGAACTCTCTTGTAACTAGAAGACTACAATAAGTACTGCATGAGGTAAGCATCTCCTTTTAGAAAACAGTTCTTGAAAGGGAGGTGGCAATCCAATACCAGTGTTGTTAGAGGATACCAATTTATCTAGATCCATTTCATTCCACATTCAGATCTGGAAATAGGATGGAATTAGCACTAGCTGACCCAGTAAATTACATCATGAAAATATAAAAAGGTCAGTAACTTTGCTACTCTTGAGTTCTCAGTGGATTTTTATTCCACTGGGTAGGCTCCATGGATCGAGAGGTGGCACTTTACAGTGATTCTGCTCCTTTCTAGAAGGCAGTTTAATAAAATAACACCAAGGGCCACTTGCTTCAACATGTTTCAAAATACCTGCCCCCAGGGCCATTTAATGTTAGGTGAAGTTGCTGAATGTGGCCATTAGGAGATCTGTGGTCAATAGGCTGACAACACCAGCTCTCTTTCTCTATGACATTTGAATCAGGAGGCACAGTGCAAAATCAAAACAGACTTCTGCTTGAATACAAAGGTGGAGTGAATAAAAACCATCAAGCTGAACTGAATCCCAGTGATTCCTGGGCCCAAGAAGGGAGTCAATATTCTGTGGTCTCCAGTGGTCTCTTCACTTTGAACTACTCCTGAATCCATCACTCTCACTGGTCACTCAGTTGATCACTAATGGCTGGAAGTACCTATTATTACCAGCTTAGCTTGGACAGCAGCCTCCAGTATCCATGTGAGTTAGTCATTCCTAAGCCCTGCCATTTTTAAAGTTAGGTTTCTCAGCCACTAACATTTTGGGATTTTTATCGATGTACAGTATAGTTTTAGAGCACTGTATTAAAATGCTTTAGAATTTACACAGATATAAAAATAGATAAGCATTTTAGTAAGTAAATATAATATTTTTGGATATTTAAGGTATTCATATTAAGTTTTAAATGTACAGAGTTCCAGTAAACATGATATTTTGCTGAGAACAAATCAGTTACTATAATGAGTTTATTGGCAAATTTGCCTAAATAAAAGCAAAACAGATGCTACCTTTGTTCTCCAGACATTACAAATGTTTTGTGCACAAAAACACAGTGTATGACACAGGGGCAAGATAATATCAAACATATTTCTTGTCCATGGCTTTTTAATGCTGCTATAGTGATGAGACCTTTTATATCTAGGTATAAGTGGAATATAAATTTCATAAAGAAATAAATAATCAAAATCAAGGTTCCTTCTAGTTAGTTTTAGCAGTAGTTTGCTGGTACAGAAGACCCACATTACAGGACACATCACAACAGAACAAATACCCCTCTGGATGTGATTCCTATGTTGAATGTCCTTGAAAAGCTACTGCATAGTTCTGTACTGTGAAAGGCAAGAAAGCGAGACCATGTACATTTATGTAAGAGGAGAGGGAAAGTCATATTAAAGAGGATTACAGGTAGTCCTCAAGTTAACAGCAGCAATTGGGACTGGGATTGCCATCGCTAAGTGAGGTAGTTGTAAAGCATAATGTCACATGACCACATTGCTTAGCGATGGCAATCCATGCAGTCCCAGTTGTCGTCGTAACCCCAAGCAAGTTTTTAAGTGGGAAGCTTAATGAAAATGCTAAGGCCATCAAATTATTTTAATTATATAAACAGAGATTAATTGGTACTAAATGACAAAGCTACTTCAATATCATATTGGATAGAAAAATATGTATCAAACTATTTCCAAAAGTTTCTGATGCTTCTTAGAAGTATCAGCTGCGCTGCTGAGTAATAGAGGACATGTTCGTAGAATGAACAGCTAGATAATGGCCAAATAAATACTTGTATAGGGAAAACATTCTTAAATAAACAACCATGTTTATGACACATTTCTCTAATTCTTGTTGTGCTTTTGACAATTATATCAGAGGCCAAATATTTCTATACATGAAACTGTGAGCATAATATGATAATTGAATTCCCAATGTAATAAGAGCACTGATTTTCCAAAAAGTTTAGTCTAACCCCTAATTTATAATTTACCTGCCATTTTCAGGCTGGGATTATCCCAAAGGGTAAATTTAACATGCAGCTAAGGACCAAAACTATACTTCTGACCCACATGTTCCAAATATGCTTTTCACCCTTTAGTGTTGGAAATAATGTAGAATGGTGATTAAAAGAGGAACCAAGCACCTTTCTAACTGTGGCCATAATAGTTTTTAGACTTGATCCCCTGGATTTTACTGAGAAATAGAAGTCAAAATGTATATGTAGTGATAAAACTGAAAGTCAGGAAAGTTAAAACCCCCATCAACATATGATACCTGTGATTTAGATAAAGACAATTTAGTTATTTGATTTACCTATAAAGAATTTCTTAATGAATTATTAGTTTTCTTGAAATACCTTACAGGGTATGTGCTTAGAGCCCCTCTGAGTACATATATCAATGTTGAAGAAATATTCATTTTTACCTTCCCTTGTAAACTCAATCAGACTTTTAACTAACTATGAATATCAACATTAACCAAACAATTTGAAATATTTATATCTATAAATAAAGAATTTTTCCTGGGATAATTATTCCAAGATATTTAAAGGAATTCAAATGCCAAGTAAACCTTCAGTTTTCACAGATTTCCATAAATATATTAAAGACTATATAAGACTTCAATTAATTGAATAACCTGACAATTTGCCAAACTGTTTGCTGTGTCAATAGACGTAGGTATAAAAGTTACATAATTGTCAATAAATTATATAATTGCCAATGTGTCCAGCTCCAGACACCTTTATGTCCAGAATGTCCTTCGATTCCCTGATTAAAGAGACCAGTGGTCTCAATATCAAGTTAAATACAGAAGAAATCAATGCCAACCATAACACATCTTGATCAATGCCAACCATAACACATCTTGATAGATGAAGAAATAGTTCAATTTGTAATAAATTATTTTGAGAATTAGAATACTACATTATAAACTGATTAATAAAAAAGAAAATCTAGAAGTGAACCTTATTTTTGCTCTGTACTGTACTACATATAACTGAATATCAAAGATTTGTTCTGCATTCAACAAAACTACCACGGTCAATTATAACCTAACAGAGCTTGGCTTTTCTTACATTCTCACATGCTTACAATATAGCTACCAGAATATATACTAAGCATTAAATGTTGTAGATGTGCCAAGGTTTAGGAATGTCTGAATAATTTTTATCCATTTCTGCCCATTTAGATACCTTCTAACCTTATCTATACCTTATTGATTAAAACTTAATTTATTTTGAACTACACAGAATGATTTGCTATTTCAATTTGCTATACAACTATTAGTTCAAAATATCAAAATGTATTCAACGGGGCTTGAAATATGAGTAAAGTGCTCCACCACGTGAGTCCTGAAAGCAAAGTAGTGGAGCATCTCCTTCATTTTACTTTGCTTGGTAATGCAACTTCTGTGCATGTCATTGAGATTGATTGTCTGACCAAGCTGGATCAACCCCAATTCAATTCATCAGGAAAGCAGAGCAGTTCTGAGCTGCATAGCCCTAGTATTAAAAAATAAGATGGTATTTTAGGGTTTTTTAAAAAATGTTTATTGTCATTAAACTTTGTTATTGTCACTTAACTTTAACTTCATTGTCACTTTGAAATATATTCAAAGAAATGCCTTTAAATTTGTATTTAAATACATTTTGCACCAGTTTTTTTTGAAAATCTGCAAATGAATGCAGAAATGCAGAATTAGAATAGATAATGAATACTTGCTGGATGCATATTCAGCTTCATATTCTTAATTAGTTGATGTGTTTTATAATCTCAGTGCAAAAAACCACGGCTAATTTACAATGGAGACAAGACTATGTGTCTACCTTGTTTCTTCAATCCTTTGTTTAATGCAGGGAAAGAACCGACTTTCTGGCATTTTACACAAAAGTGACTGTGAGAAATAAAGGCTACGGGGAATCATAGTGTATAGTCACCCCGACAATTCAGATGTATCTTTGAGCAACAAATGATATATATCAAAATCTAGTGAAAAACAAATGGAATGCATCACAATTGCTAGGTACGATCTGTTTCTAATTCTTATATTGTTCTTATATGTGCGTGAGAGCATTCTTCTTTCTTTGTTTTCTTTGGCCATTTTTTAACTAACTCCCTCCTTGCTTGCTTTCTTCCTATTTCATCCGCAGCATATTAATTTAATGACCTTCTGCATTCCTGAATGAGCAGAGGCAAGGATTATGGGTAAAGTGAAATAAGGGGGGAGGTTGAAGAAGGAAGTATGAACAAACTATGGCAAAGGCTTACTTTAAGATGTGAGTGAGAAAACCTCTGATATATTACAACCTGTGTGTACCACAATATGTTAGGTTATTTTATCCTAATTTCTAAAGAATATGCACTGCATTATTGGAATGATTAGCTAATCTTTTAAGAATCTGCCTCAAAAATGATGAATTTTGAAGACACAATTGCTGTAATGGATGCAGTCTCCTCAAATTACTTCAGCCATGATTTTATTAGTCCTTGGCTATCCGAAACAATCATAGCTAAAATGCATCAGGAAAAAATGTTATATCTGCTGTACCTTTTATCCTAATAGCCTACTGTCACATCGTATTTAATATCTTAAAATTAGATTTGCTGTGACAGCTGACTTTTTATACTATCTTGTAAAGTTAAGTTCTAAGAATGCATCACAGACTTTCTAAATGATCTGGCTATGGCTCAGTTTGGCTCAATCTATCATTCTTGGTTCCTGAACTAATTTCTTAGTGGCATCTTAGTTTTGTATCTGAAAGAAGCTACAAAGTGATTAAAGCAACTGGACCATGAAGACCAGATCTAAGAAGATCTAAGCACTGATGCCTAAGCACCCTGTTCAAAGACTGATTGTGCCTCCTAAGTAGAATGATGAAATGAACAGGGAGCTGTGTCATCCAGTCAATACTTCAGAGTGAGATGATATACAGCAGTGTGAAGCACGGCATGTCAGAAGAGCTGCAGAGAGATTATCAAGGTGTTCAGTACTGATTCACTAGCCCCCATATTTCTACATTCAGTCAGTGGCTACATTTGGCGCTAATGCAATACAGGAGCAGAGAAACTACTGTATGTATGTGAGAGGAGTGAGTGTCTACTCATTTCCAGCTACTGCTTTCTTTCCTCCGCTCTCCACCACCAGGTTTCCAAATGCATATTTGTTGGAACTTGGGAGTGCTTTGGCTGTAGATGGTACAGAATGAAGAAGCTGTGGCGGGGAAGAGTTCAGCACATCATGGTCTTATCCATTCTCAATCACCCATTCCCAAATTTGCTTTTCTTCTAGGAAAAGATTTGAGGTATTTTGTTTCTTGAATCAGTACAAAATTAATACTTAGGCTCTATGCCAATGTTAGATTATGATCAGTGTGCTTATCATACACTTTTATTTAAATATCTTAAGTTATATGCAAAACATTGTTCAGGTGTCAAGAGTTCAAGATCAGTAGCACTTGTGGCAGAAATGAATTGTTAGTTATAAGATATATATCTGCTATTTCTGGGCAACTACAAAGAAAGAAAGGAAAGTACCACACTGAGTGAGAAAACATTGTTGACATGATTTGCTACTCATACTATTCCCTTATAAAATGTGAAACTATTTCAGTTAAAAACAAATGTTTAAATGTTAAAAAGGAAATGCAAAAAAAAAAAAAAGATATCCATACAGAAAAGTAAAAAGCAACCCTCAAATTTGTTAGTAATATGCAGGAACCAATTTGCTTGAGGCCAAATGAGACTGAATCCAAATAATTCAACTGAACTGGAATTTTAGCAAGAATGAGAACATAATAGCTTAGGATAATATGTTTAAAAGGTTGTATTTATTTCTTAGTTTCCCATCCTGGAATGATAGTAAGGAAAGCACATTTGTATAATGGAAACCATGTATAGAAAAGTGGAAAATTGCAATGTTATAAAAATTGGGGGAAACCCCCTCCTAATACAACAGAATAAGATTGCAAATTCTGGGGGAAAAAATTAATAATGTTCTGCCTCAGTCCTGAATCACAATGTATATTATAGCCAAGTGTCTTATACTTTTGGCTGCTGAATTTGGCACTAGGTGACAGGTGTTATTTGTCTTTTCACCTCTCTGCATTCTATATGGAGATATTAGGAAGAAATTGGAATCAAGGTAGTAATGGTTTAAGGAGAAGCAGTTATAACTGGACTTCCTTACCGATTCACAGTTGACATCTGAGATAAGGACATAAACAGACATTTTCTCATTGGGGACCCACCATCAGAACCTCTTCTCAAAATTTACTAGAGATGAAGAAACGGATTTTGGCTAAGCTGGTATTGCTCGGATCTCACTGAAATAAGTATGAAATGTTAGTTATGACTTAGCTCAAATCTCACTGATTTCAGCGAAAATGAAGGCTACAGTTTTAGACTTAAAAGCCTGCATGTAAGGCCCAGCAATACTAATGGGTTTTATGCACATGTCATAAATTTAATTTGGATCCAACCAAAATTAAGATAATTTTGTCGGAGTTGCCAGAAATTGACCCAATAATTAAAGGACTATAGGTCCAATGCAAAGAATTCCATAAAATTAGTCAAACCTTTCTGAAACTAAGGAAACACTCAAATCAATTTAGGATATGAAACTGGTGTGACACTTAAAACAAAAATTCTACGCTTAAAGTAGTTCCTTTGATCTCCATCTAAATGTTTATGTGATAGTGATGGAATTTATCTTTATCTCTCATATTACAGTATCACTCATATTTATAATAATTACTATGCAGGTTTTAACCCAATACTGTGTACCTTGAAAGGATAGTTGATAACTACAATTTTCCAATTTTGTTATCTGATGAATAAGATAATTGCACACAAGCAAAAAATAAAATTGGAGCTAGTATTATTATACAGCATTTAGCCTAAAAATTGGGGATTCAATATATAATCACAAGACAAGACAGGATTCTTTTAAAAAGAATATGTAATAATACAGATTAGCACTCTAATCTCATTTGTTTTTTCTTCTCTTCAAAAAGCTCTGCTTTTACTTCGATGGGTAGTAGACCTACATTTTTCATCAGTTTCAGAGCATGCATGAAGGAAGTTGAACATCCAGAGGCTTTGGTGATATTTTTAAGATTTTGAGGGCCACTGGATACCCTTATGTTCTATGCAATTCTTATTGTCAAATATTGTGCTGTTGCTTAATAATCCCACTACTTACTTTCAATTAATTTTCATTAATTAAATTTTAAAAAGAACATTGCTATATTCTGGATAGATCTGTGAAATACAACTTTGACTCCATTTTATCTTTCGGGTATCCTTGAAATTTTTATTTATAAAACTTCTATCTGTTTTTATGAGTCATTTGTAATAATCAGTTTACATAGTATTTATGAGTTTAGATATGTATAAATAAACCTAAATAAAGATAAATGCACTTTATCAGCTTTAAGAGAAAAGCGATATGAAACATTCCTGAGAACTACATATGAAGACAAAGTCACAATTGTGCAAGTTATTATTTTTTTTCATCTGTTCAATCGTGTCCGATTCTTGGAGACTGCCTAGACAAGTCCCTGCAGTTATCTTGGCAAGGATTTTCAGAAGTGGTTTGCCACTGCCTCCTTCCTAGGGCTGAGAGAAAGTGACTGGCCCAAGGTCACCCAGATGGCTTTGTGCCTAGGCGTGATATTGATGGATAAATATTATCTTTCATTTTCTTCTGGCCCAAACCTTTACTGAATGCTAAAAGATTTAAATTCACTTACTAATCTTTTGAGAGTATGAATCCACACAACTTATCCCTAAACAATCTCATGAATCTCTAAGGTCCAGAATGCTAGGCCTTAAAGGATGCTGACTCACCAACACAAATATCACCTAAATGTCTTGGGTCTGCACTGGGGATTTTTTTCATAGCCAACCCAGTTCTCTCTGTGTGCAATGCAAGCCTGATTTGAAGAATGCAGCATTTAGTTCTTTAGTCCTGTGCTGGAGAAGGAGATATAACCACCTGAAACTGTGATTTCACTTTCTGAGGGTACATCCTCAGAAAATACATGGAATGTCTCACACATCATTTGAACATTGTGACTAAACACAGAATGTATGGCTTCAATTCTCACAACCCTTTTTTCATCTGCTTTCTTTTTTGCTTTGTTTCCCATCTTGCCTGATGAAGAATTTTAAAGAATTTAACAGCTTGAATGCTATATGCACTAGCCTAATTAAGATACTGTCCTAATATGGCTTTGGATTGCTATCCTCATGGCCAAAATAGCTGGTTTTGTTTTGTGCAGCTGCAAAATATTATTGCTTAATTGGCCTCTAAAGATGTCTATTAACAACTCTGTGAATGCCTTATCATTTGAAATCCAGTTAAGCTCACCTAAAGAAGCAATTGGACCCATTCCACAAGAGTTAGCTTAGTAAATCAACATATATGACTGAATGGACTTCTCATGAGGATTTGCAATCAATCTTGGATTTCTTATTAAGAAACTTTTCTGACATCAAAGTTACCTCATTTAAAAGATAAATTGGAAACAATCTCAAAGATCAACAAGGAGAGATTTAATCTTTGCTTGCCTCATTTCTGTTTCAACAAGAAATGCTATCTCTCATATCACATTAGAATGAGGCAAAAACTCCAATTGGCACCAATATTTTTATGAACACATCTTTTATCCATGTTTAATTAAAAACAAATTTCAGAGATTGTGAAGGTGAGTTGCAGAAAAGTGTGCATATATTCATAATCTTTAGTGGTAACTGGGACATCCTGTTGCCCTGTTATTTGGGACTCCTGATCTGTGACCTCCAAGGAAGTAGATAAGATGTTGTCTCGGTTGTTCTCTGCCACTTACCAGTTGGATTCCTGCCCCTTCTGTACAGGAAACAGAGGAGATGATCACCACTTGGGTCTAGGAAATTGTCAATGCCTCATTGTTGGATGTGGTTCCTGGCAGCCCTGAAGAAGGCTGTAGTTTGACCCTCCTGAAGAAGCTATCTGTGGATCCAGTGGCATTAGACAACTACTGACTGTTCTCCATCAGGGAGCAGTTTCATGACTTGGAGGTCCTTCTGGACTCACAGCTCCTGCTGGATCAGCAGATAGAAACCATGGCCAGAGGGGCTTATGCCCAAATCTGGTTGGTATGCCAATTACAACCTTACCTGGGGCAGGAGAACATGACAACAATAACTCATTCCCTTATTGCCACCCTTCTAGACTACTGTACGACACTAAATTGGGATTGCCCTTAAAGAATATTAGAAAAATGCGGTTGGTTCAAAATGCAACAACTAGCATACTTTGGGTCTCCCAACTTTGGGAGCATATAACATCAATTTTGCAGGCCCTGAAAACTGGTTTCTGGGTACAATTTAAGAAGCTGGTTTTGACCTATGAAACTGTTCATGGCTTGGCACCTGGCTACATTCAGTACTACCTACTCTGGCCAAACTTTGACCCATCCAACTAGATCTAGCTGGGAGAAACTGCTGCAAGTCCCACACTTTCAGGAGGTTCAGGGGGCTGAAGCAAGGAGCTGCTACTTTTCTGTTGCAGCACTGATATTGTGGAATAGCTTCCCTGTGGAGATCAGAGTGGCTCCCTCTTTGTTGATTTTCCAGAAGTTTCTAAAGGCTGCGCTTTTTCGGAGAGACTTCCTCTGATTGGAGTTGTTGTTGCCATCTTTTATTCTCTTTCTGTTTTTGTACCGGTGTTGTATTTTTTAATTTTAATATGGTTTGAAACTAGACTGAAGCTGCCATAATTAAAGATGAAACAGGCATGTAAGAGAGGACAGAGAGGACAAGAGCCAGAAATCTTGTCTAAAAGATCCTTTCTGGGTGGTAGATAAGAAGGAAACAAGTTATTAAGGAAACAAAGGAAAAAATGTCACCTGAACCAAACATAGGAAGTTGGGCCTGAGCACATGGAACCCCCCCCCCCCCGCAATCCCATCAACAGCTACCATACTTGTAAATTAACAAGGCAAGAATAGCTGCCAGTCCTGTGAGTCAACAAGGCAAGGACTTTTGGGGATAAAAGGGTTCCTGAAGCCCGCCCACTCCTTGAGTCGTCTTTGGATCCAGACTTGGCAGGTTCCATCCCTCTAGCTAGTGCCTGGCAGCCTAGTTGAGAAGGACGTGGGTAAGTGTGGATGAGTGTGTGTGTGCGTGTGAGAAAGAGAAAATGTACATTGTAACCGGTAAAGTTTTGCTGTTACTTTAAACTCACCGGGTCTCCATGTATTCCAAGGAATCTGTGGAGCCTCAGTGTTCAGCTGAAAGTGCTTTCTGTGGGTCCCTAACTATTTCCCGGCTGTTGTCCAGGGCTGGGTGTCTGTCTGCTCTAGCCGCACCTATCTGGAAAACCCAGACAGGAAGCAAGGGGGGCTTACAAGATCTGTGTGCCTCAACAGGCTGAGTGGGTGAGTGAGTGACCATAAGCCGAACCTGGGAGCACCTGTAACAATGGGATTTGTTTTGTATTGTATTTTTTATGTGAGCCGCTAGAGTGGTTTTGATTGTGGCAGCATACAAATATGTTAAATAAACAGTAATAGCATACTTTCTTGTCTTTAATTAGCCAGTAATCTTTCAGCAATAGTAACCCCCTCCAAGTTTGGAAGTAGTTATTTTCTGAACCTTCGAGGAATAACTAGATTCAAATACCCACTACCACTACCCAACTGAATGTCCTTCATATATTCAAGTCACACCAAACTTCTTCCTGCCTGGGATGCCATGGTGAGTGCCTATCTTTTGTCTCTCTCCTGAATAAAAGTCTTTCAAATTTCTGTATTATCGGACTGTGTGGATAAGGACTTGAATCATTGGGTAAAGAAAACTTTTTATTACATACTATTTTGTTTCTAATGAGCTATTGGAATGGCAACTGGACCGAAGTGTTCAACAGCTGATTCAATTTCAACTACACCACTCTCTGCTGAACCAGGCAAGATGGTGGAAGAAGATTCTTTTGCTACTTTATTAAAAGAGATCCTGGCTCAGGTACAAGTCTTGAAGCCGATCCAACAAGATCTGGCAGAGCTTAAATGTGATTTAAAATCAATGCAAGAAAAAATGGTTCGCTATGAGCATCATTTAAACGCCCATGAGACCATAACTCTAGCCAGTCATAATATTTTGGATAAACAAATTACTTATTTGGAGTCACAACTGCGTAGGAAAAGTCTATGTGTGATTGGTATTAAAGCCCTCCAAATCAATCAAACCTGGCTGAATTTATGGAAATTTTTTTCAGAAACCCTCTTTCTTTGGGAAGAGACTTTCCAGTTGAGATTGATCAAGTGAGGCTTTTATCCTATCTTTAAAATCTGCAGATGGACAAGCTTGGCTGTGTTTCATTCTATGGAATCTGTCGCAGGAGAAGACTGAGTTTGCCTACCACTCTGCTGTAACAGCCTCAATTTAAAAGTCTACATGCTGGCATTTTTTTTTCTGTACTCCTTTTTGTTTATGTTTTGGTTATTTCAAGATAGAGAGTCTGGGCATGCTGCCAACTCTACTGCTTATTTTTAACACAAAGTACATTTTTTTCAACTAGTAATGTTTGAAGTTTGAAACTGTTCTGTAATCTTCAGTGTAAGAAGAGAGATGAAACCTCCATGTGATCCCCTTTGGGAAGTTGTCAAGTATACATTCATTCTTTAGGATTGTTTTTAATCTCTTTAATAATGTCACTTGCTTGTTCTTTTATTTTTATGCACATAATCTTTTTTTTCTCTTTCAAGTATAGATTCTATATACATGTAAAAGAATGGTATTTGAATGCTAAATTGAAGCTTTATGGAGGTTCTATGTCTGTGAGCAATATTACAAATTATGTTAAATATTTAAATACAGAAAAGTTTATTATTAGATATTTGTTAAACGGTACGGGTCATAAAACGAATTGGTATTGGAAGAATACTGATAACTGGGCCAAAATAAAATTTATGGATAAGGTTAGTTAGTCTTAAAGTAAAAGCATTACAAGAACCTAAGAAACAAAATGTGATGTTAGCATATTTAAAATCATTAAGGGCAGATATTGCTTATCTATAGGAGACTCATGTAATGAAATAGGATAAATCTTTATTGATGAAGGATTGGGTGGGACAGGTTTACCTCACAGATACTTTGACGACAGCTAAAGGTGCGGCCATTCTGGTTTGAAAAGGATTCCCCATTGATGTACAACAAGTTATTACTGATGTAAATGGGTGTTATTTAATTTTGTGTGCCAAAATAGCAGAGACTGCAATAACTATGGTTAATGTTTAGGGATCAAATATAGATTCTCCTATTATGTTTTATGAATGTTTTCAACACTTGAATGAATGTATTTATGATAAACTGATAATAGGAGATTTCAATGAAATATTGGAACCTGAGTATACATTTGAGGTAGAATTATTGCTTATGCATCATATAAAAATAAGATTAAAAATAAAAGGGAAAATAATTTGAGAGATGAATCGAAACATTTATGGGCACAGATGGTTAGATGGCCTTCTACAGTTTTGTACAGAGAAATACAGAAAAAGAAATATGAATTAACTACTATAATATCACAGCAGACGGAATTTATGCTAACATGTTTGACAGAGATACAGGGAGAATGGTGAAAGACCCAGTCAGATCTTGGCTAATCGCTTAAAGCAAAAGAAAGATAGGACAATGATTCCAATTATTAGAGGTGAAAGAGATGAAATGTATAAAACTTCAATGGATATAAACTGTCAATTAAAAAAAAATATTCTATATAAATAGAATTATATAGTAAACCAGAGAATGTATCGAATGAAGATATAGAGACCTTTTAAAATAAAATTAACTTAGATGATACACAAAAACCACTCTTATTTGCTCCACTATCTGAGCTAGAGATTAAACAAATAATTTTAAAAACGGCAAGTGGTAAAATACCAGGATTAGATGGATTCCCTATCAAGTGGTATAAAACATTTATAGATCTTTTTGCGCCAAAACTTTGTCTAGTGTATGAAGATATTTGATAAGGGATTTTTATCACTGGCAGTTAATCAGGCTTATATTACAGTTATACCAAAAGCAGGTAAAGATCACACTCAGTGTGCTAATTATCGTCCAATCTCATTGATTAATGTCGACATAATGATTTAACAGCAGTGTTAGCAAATAGATTACAGCAACTGATACCATTCGTTATTAAGAATGATCAAGCAGGGTTTATAAAAACTAGGAAGCAGCAGACAACATTAGGTGAATTGTAGATCTAACAGACTTGAATAAAAATAAAGATCAATTTGTAATTTTATCATTAGATGCTGCAAAAGCCTTTGACAAAATACATAAACAGTATATGTTTGCCATACTAAATAGATTTGGATTTCCTTTGGAATTCATAAAATGGATTAAGATATTATATGAGTTGCCCACATCTAAAGAAAAGGTTAATGGCATGTTTTCTCCTACTTTTCCAGTATTTAGAGGAACTAGACAAAGATGTCTGCTTTCACCCTTGCTTTTTAATATCTGCCCTTGGCTTGTGCTATTAGTCAACACAGGGAGATCTACGGAGTAGTACACAACTCAGTTGAACACAAACTGGTTTTATTTGCAGACAATATTCTTTTGTTTATTTCTAAATCTCATACTACTATTCCAATGTTGATGCAAAAGATAGATGCTTTTAGTAAAATAGCAGGATACTCTATTCACTGTCCAAATCGGAATTGATGCCAATAGGTGAAAATTTGGTTACCCATTCATATAGGGATATCAATTCTGTATTGGTACCAAACCATTAAATAGCTCAGTATGTGTATACCAAAGGATATAACTCAGTAACATGTAATATAAATAAAATATACAGAGAAGTTTCTTCAGATATTGATAGATGGGAGTAATTAAACTTAACCCTTCAGGGAAAAGTGAACACTCTCAAAATGAATATTATTCCCAGATTAATTTATATCCTGAGAGGAATTCCAGTTTTTATATCTGGAAAATATTTTCAGAAAATAAATTCTTTGTTCAGAAAATTTCTATGGGGTTCTTCAATTCTGAGAATATCTTTACAGAAAATGCAATTACCAGTTAATGAGGGAAGACTCGGTTTTTTGAATCTGGAGCTATATTACCTATTGTCAAGTATTAAATACTGGAAGCCAACAATTGGTGTTAATTTTCTGATTGGGGCAACTTTGGAATATACATATATAGCACCTTTGGTTGGATGGACAGCATTAGGACCTAAATATACTAAAATTCTAATATCTCTGGAAACAATTTCGTCAATTAGAAAGCTATGGAATGTAATGTCTAATAAAAAAAGATTTGATCCTTTTTCCCATGCCAAATTGACTTTATGGGGAAACCCAACTTTAAAAATTGGGGAAAAGATAGTGATATGGAAAAATTGGATGGAAGCAGGAATATTGACTTTGGACCAACTAATAGATGTTGAAGATGAATTTCTAACATATTCTGTGTTAAGAAATAAATATCATCTATCAGATGTGACCCAGTGGCAATATTTACAGTTACAACGTTTGTTAACAACATTGTTTGTACCAGCAACATTTTCAGCTTCTGAGATACCTGAGATATTAGAACAACTTGTTAAATCCTTTAAAACTAAAAAAACAAAAACAAAAAAACAACCCTACTATTAATTTTTATAGATATTTGGTATCAATAAATCAATTTAATATTCAGATGTTAAGAAATGAGTGGAATAAAGAATTAGAGGTTCCTATATTGTCTAGACAATGTGAGCGTGTTTAAACTTCTATAGCAAGAGTGTCAATGGACCTCAAATTACAACTTACAAAACAAAAAATAATATTTACATATTGGACTCCATTACGTTTGTATAGAAAAGAATTGTCAAAAACTGCATTTTGTTGGAGATGTAATAAGGATAATGCTTCTTTAAAGCATATATTTCTACAATGTCCTATACTTACCAAGTTTTGGGAAAAAGTAGTGGACTATATAAATATGATTGTGCAACAAAAGCTAAAATTTTCAGAGGATAATATTCTTTTGAACTATATACCTAGTGGTATATAGACATGGAACTTAACAGCCGGACAATGTAAATGGATTCTCTGTGCCCTTACTATGGCCAAAAGACAGATATTGCAGCATTGGAAAGATAAATGTACGGCCCCATTTATTCAATGGATGGAAGACCTGATTGTGCTTGCTACTTACAAGCAGATTGCTTATAGAGGTAGTCTTTGTATGGACAAGTATAATGAAATATGGGATTCATTTATACAAAATACAATAGGTTAAAAAATGTTAGTCATATAAATGTATTAGAAATATATATGTACTTGAATATTTGCATTAGATAAGTATATATAGAATTGTAATTGTTTACTGTTATAATGACATATTAACATGTTTTTTTCCCCCTTTGTTGTATTTCTTTCACTTTTTTGTTAAAGTACTATGTGTTTTTTCCCCTTCTTCTCAATAATAGAAAATAAATTTAAAAAGTCACATCAAACTTCAGTTACAGTACAGATTTAAATCTTTTATAAAAGACATATTATTCCCCATGGGCTCTTAAAAAGCTGTACGTTCACTAATAAGTCCTCTGGTACTATAAGCTGGATGAATAAAGTTAGACTGAGCCTAATGACAGATGCTTAAACTGCCTTTTAGAAGAGTTGCCCTATTCTAACAAATGAGATTTTTTTATATATCATTTGTTCAGTATCCACTGAAACTGAAGCTCTTTGGGTTACTGCTTAATGTCATGGATATATAACATATCCAAGAAGCTTCTCTTGCCATCATAAATTATTATAGCCATTACCAAGTTGGTAAAAGAAAAACTCACTTGTGAATATTGCAGTTCCTTTGCATATGAATATGGGTTATCTGAGCTCTGGCATTGAACAGCTTTAGTAAAAGTCTTTGAAGCCAAAGTTATGTCAAAAAAAAAGCCCATTCCCTCCCCACTCTCTTCTCTTTGGTATTTTCAGTATATAAATTGCTTGGGGAGAAATGTATTCATTTTTGCAGACATACCGTATGGTCTACCTCTGAATCCCTCTAAAACTGCTAACAAGACTTCCGAAGAGTTCAGTTTAGAATTTTACCTTTTTAGAGAAGCTTCATTTGTGTTTGGACAACTCATTTTTTCCAAATCACCCCAGTTTGGTCTGGAGTAAATTCAGTACACACTCCCTGACACAAAATTGTATTCTGAATATAATTCTAAGATGATTTGGTTAACACCAGAAGTGTATCCAAGCTACCTGCAAAACCAAATGTATCTGGCAGAACCATGTAATGCATGTCAGCACAAACCGTGATAAATAAGAAGATGCTTTTCAGAATTATTCTTTCTCATTTCTATTTCTCTTTTTTTCCAGCAAAACACCAAGAGCCTAAATCATGGAATGCTAATTAAGAATGTAAGATACAAACTGCAAGAGTGGTAGAATAAGACATGTCTGGAAAGAACTCAGTTCAGGAAGGTAGAAATTGATAGGCTAAGCTATTTGGAAAGGGTTCAGATATCTACTGCCCACAGTAGTTAACAAACTAAGCACTGTCTGCAATATTTTTGTGGCAAAAAATGAATAATCTTGTGTGAACTTCTTACACAGCAAACATGTTGTTTATCATTGTATTATGGCCTGACCCCAGCCTTCTAAAATTCAAATACTAAACAACTTTTCTAGGGTGTATATTCAGGCAAGGATGATTTCCCAGTACAAGATGATAGGCATAGAATATGTATCTGGGGTAGATCTGGGGCTTTCTAACAGCTATGGAAATGTAACTTAATATGTAAATATAGAGAAAAAGTCCTGACACCTGAGGCAAGACTATATTTTTTAATAGGTAGTTCAAAACATTTCACTTCTCATATTGCAATAGTGTTGTGCAAAATCAGACCTAGGAACTCTGTGCCCTCTAGACATTTTGGATTATATTTCCAGCTTGGCTAGCGTTTCTGAAAGCTATAATGTAGTTGAAAATATCTCAACTGGAGGACACCAGGCTGCCTATTCTTGTACTACAGCAAGACAGGCAAAGAGGAGTCAAAAAAATAGCTTCAGGAACATGAAATAGCATTAATATGTGTTAAAGTAATTTAGAAAATATACATTGCTTACCATGCTGTTCTACTTCCTGTTTTTGTTTTCTCCAGAGTAAGTGCACAGTGATTCAGTTCAAATCAGGATCATAATGTGCAGGCAGGAAAGAGACTTAAACTCTCTCTGGTTTTATTTTTAAAGAGAAAATAATCACTAGTCCCTGGTGTGCAACCCAGTAGTTTGCAGGAAAGTTGATGCAAAGCTAAAATTGATAAAAGTTAAAATTGTAGCTTAGTGTTTAAAGTTCCTCTTGTACTTGTTTTGCTATACTAATCATCTGCTGTTTCTCAACAATATGAGTAATTAAAAGCTGTAAAAAAATTCACAGTGAAGAGCGGGAGATTCTTTTTTCTTACTGAACGCCCAGCAGAGAGGGAAACTACCCCTGAGAGGCCCCTTCCGGAAAAACCAGTTCTCCGTTTCAGGACTGAGTAGGCGCTACATCAGAAGTAGCAGTCTCCCGCACTCAGATAACCAAGAACTGCCTGGGTCCCCCTGGAGAAACCACAGCTGCCTTGTGAGCGCAGGCTTTGCTGTAGGTGTCTGGATGCTGGAGAGCCCTTCAGCCTAGCTCCGCCTGTGCCTTGCTGCATCTCCACTCCTGAATTGACTTTTGAAGAATGAATGGCTCAGAGCGGAGAAGGACACAATGTATTTTTGAAGGATGAATCATAGAGAATAGAAGGAAGGAAATGTCAGAGGCTGCCACACAGCCACAGGCTGGAAAAACACCGACTTGGACTAGCAAAATAAAGAAGCAATGAAGTCTTTGCTGCTGTCTTACAGTTCCAGCCAGTCACGTTGCTTGTGCAACGCAGCTGATGCTGTAGGATACCTAAGGGGCAAAACAAATGCATTGAGGAATTCAGGCAACTGTCTTAAATATAGGTCACTGTGCCTGGCCCAGGAGAAAAACTGTAGGACACAGGAAGAAGAATCATGACAAGAGTGAGAATGACTCCATGCTGAGAGTTAATTTACACAAATAGAGTAGATGGAAACAGATGGCAGAGAGGGAACGAGGGAGATGGTGTTGACTAATGATACCTGACTGCCAGCTGACCCCATGGGCTGAAATGCTGGCTTGACATCAAAGGTGTGCCAAGATCCATGTGGTTCTGACTTTATCTTCTCCTTTCTTCTCCTCTTATTATTATTATTATTAAACAGGTAACCTTGATCTGGGCTTTAAGTATGTGTTGCGTTGATATGTATGTGGAAACAACAGTGGATTAGTGTGAACTTTGGAAGAAATATTATTATGGAAAAACTATTTTCAGTTGTTGTTTAAGATTGCAATAGCTATTATGCTTGGGCTATTATTGAATTAATGAACTTTAAGAATCTATAAATGTGGGATCTAGAAGCAAGCTGCATTTGGAGGAAGGCTCCTGTTTACATAGCAGGCCATACTAATGGAAGGAAACAAAACAATGGATAGGACCATGAGCTGTATGAAACACTGAACATTTAACTGCCTTTTCCAAAGCTTCACAGATATTGGTTGCTTCAGAGCATTCAAGGCATTTTAGCATAGATATGGCTGTGATTTTGCTGTTAGAGGTTAAACATCTAACACAGAATCCAGCAGACTCTGTGGAAGCAGAGAATTTCTGACTTTTTAAGCAATAAACCTATCTGTCTTAGCTACGGGCAAAACACTGAAACTATGATGGGTGGGAAAAATAGTGAGTTAGGCCAGTCACCTTCATGCTTTATAGTTGCTAGAATAGAATTCCATCCCTTTCCATAGATACTTATCACAGTTAATAAGTTAATATTAATAATATTCCTGTGAGGGATCAAGTGTATCAATTATATAATTTTCCTCCATTTCCAACATGTATTTAAAATTGCAGAATTTTTCACATATAGCAAAAACAAAAAAACAGAAATAAACTTGGAAGTGATCATTTCACCCATTTGAAATGAATTCTGTTGATGTCCTGTACCTATATTACAAACTTTAGTTTTGCAGATCAAGAAATGACACACTCTGTATCCAGTCACAATATTATGAATAGTCTAAATAATGGTATATACTTATTAACCAAAAGATGATGATGTTGATAATAATAACAACTTGTACTATCATACAAGTATTATTAGATATGTACTATCATACATTTAAGATGTACAATATATATGTGCTTTATATATAAAGCATTTCTGCTTTAATATTTATTGGTATGGAATTGTATTATAAATATATGGCTTTGAACATGTTAAAATATTTGTAATTTTTTTTAATTACTGCAATAAACAATGGCATTCAGAATAATAGTTTAATGTTAAGCAATACAGAATGCCCTCACATATAAATGTCTTGAATAATAAATAAAATTGCCTCAAACCAAGACTTCTTATACCAAGTCACTGTCTAGAAAAAAAGAGTAGCTACCTTATAAACATGAAAAATATGGGTTTATAATGGAATTCCTGACAGACCTTCACAGAAGCTGCTATAATATCTTGAATCTGATTTAGGAGAGGTTTTCAATAATACTTTTCCAAGACAGTCTATTGGGAACTGCTAAGAAAAACTTAATGGGTTTCTTTTTTCCAACTGCCTCAGTATATTTGATGATAGTCAAAGTGTTTTATTGAATATTATTTTGGTACCTTTAGCTCCCATATATGCTGTCTGGCCTCACACTGGTTTCATGAGGTATGCTTGGCTTGGCATTACAGCACTAAAAGAATAACAATTTGTGTTAATATTCCAGATATTCCTACCAATGTAGATTAACAAATATGAGAAAAGGCTTATTCTAATAGGTACTTCTACAAGTATGGACTAACTCTTGGATAATTCCCAGTATTATGGAAAATGTATCAGAAATTAGGGAATGTTCTATCAGTTTAATATCACCTATAAATTATACCAGGCAATTTTTGCTTTTTACCTATTAAACTGTTTTTGGAGCTTAAGATGAAGACAAATATATGAGACTTGAATATCCAGCAGTAACATTGCTTTGGGTCTGTTCTGTACTGAATGGATACTAGTTTTATTTTTATCAGGGGTGTGAAATGAATGTTAGTTCAATTTAATAAATTAGAACCAGACTTTAAAAAAAAACAACATGTTTAGGGATAGAGATCAGTGGAACAGATTACTTTTAGTAATCTGTGTTAAGAGAGACTCAGCTTGGAGCCAATTCATTGTGATGTTACTCATTGAAAGTAGGTGGAAGGAAAATTCTGTAACATTTGAATAATCTCATTTGGTCTCAATACATGGCATACAAAAGTGTGATTCATTAAGAGGCAGTGTGGTATGATGGTTAAGGTGTTGGACTAGGAGAAGGGAGATCCAGGGTCAAATCCACCTTCAGCCCTGGAAGCCCACTTTGTGACTCTGGGCCACTCTCACACAGCCCAACCTACCTGACAGGGTTGTTGTGATAAAAGATGGGAGGAGGGAGTGCTATGCTTCCTTGAGCTCCTAATAATGAATTTTTTAAAAAATGGACTACAAAACATTTGATTATGCATTCAATGGGGGGAAATGTATTTATTATAAACAATTATGTCTTTTGCTGCCTGACAAAAAAGAAGGTGACTTATATGGTCACAA
This sequence comes from Python bivittatus, assembly GCF_059951505.1. Lineage (NCBI taxonomy): Eukaryota > Metazoa > Chordata > Lepidosauria > Squamata > Pythonidae > Python > Python bivittatus. The sequence continues at coordinate 2,734,378 of NW_028277040.1, read as the reverse complement.
ATTTCTTTTACTTAATATCTAATAAGATAATCTAATAAGGTATTTTACCTAATACCTAATAAGATAGTATAATATCTTCTAATGCCATTGACTGAAGCAAAAAAAAAAAAAAATTACATATTGAAGTTTGATTAGTCATTAGATGTCATATGGCGTGGATGCTTTTATTTATAAGGCACTTTGGTCTTTGACTATAATCAAGATCAATTCAGTTCCAATCTGTCTTGAGAACAAGCAAGGTTTTAATTTAGGTTTCCTTTAAATGGATTTTGTCATTTGCTATGGTTTCCTAATTTTATTCCATTCTTATTTAAACACCAATGTCAGAAAAATAAAAGTTCCTTTGAACATGCATAATATTTTGATTCATACTGAGGAGCAATAAAACAGTTCATTCTACTAAGGCAATCTTAGGTGTTAACTCTTATAAAATAAGGCATTAAGCAGAAATTGAAAATTAAGTTTGGTATATAATATGGCTGTGGGAAATTTACAATTTGATTTAAAGAAGATTTGGCCAAACAAGTAATGTGGCATTTCAATGGACGTTTGGGGTTCAACAGAGTCTCAAATACTGTTGCAACCATATGTGAACAAAGCAGGGGGCTTTACTTTGTGTGATAAGTTCCCTGATAGCATCACAGCACTTAGAGGGTTGAGCCTCTCATTCTTCTGCCAGAATTTGTTTAGACAGAAGGGACAGAGGGGGAAAACCCTCAGATGTTTCTCTTTTGTAAGTGATCTTCCACCTCTTTCCAAATTCCTTTCTTTCTTGTATTTCCTTGATTTTGAACTATTTTCTGACCTAAAGTATAGTATAGTCCCTATTGATCTCTCTGTCCTGTTTATCTGTAGTCTTTCAGAACTTTCAGACCCTCCCCCTCCAACTTCATTCTCCCCACTCCACAAATTCTGGCTGAAACTTGCAGGTTGAATGTCCTCTAAAGCAGAGAATGTGGCCCCTGTCCCCCAAACCTCTTTCTTGCATTCCCCAAACCACAAATGTCAGAACTGGTGTCCTGGTTTACTGCCGTTTCAAGGTGCAAAATGCAGCAAAAAAATGACATAGGGCCGAAAATAGGCATAATATATAGGTTACTCTCATCATTCACACCTTCCCATATGTGTGGTTGGAAACTATAGAGCAGATCTCATTGTCCACAGGAAATCCATGGTTTAGGATTTTCCCCCCAGGATTTTATGCAATGCTTTTTGTGGATTTTATACATGTGTAAAATGCTAGACAGGCTTTTTCATACTCAACATCTGCAGCTATTTGGCTGGAATGGATCCCCATCTGTTCTTTATAATACAAAACCCCAACTCTTCCCCAAACCATCCCCCAAAAGAAATTAAGGATCTGGTTCCACCTACTTTGCATCATTACTCCACTCACTGCAGCCATTAGATAGCCACTAAATGTCAAGTATATTCCTGGTCCTCAAAAGGTTGTCCAGCCATGTTCTTAAGGATTACCCAGACCTCTAGTTTCATCCCATTCTCCCAAAAATAGTGAAGCAGTTGCAGTTGACTGTATACCTTATCGTTAAATCTTTTATTTAATCAGTTCTAGAATCTTGCCACCCTCAAATCTTGAATTTGAATCTGATCTGGGTGATCCAATTCACACCCCTAGTAAACAAACATCCTAACTGAAGAGAGGAGAAGAAGCGCAAAGGGTGATGGCAAAGGAAAAAGGAAAATTGCACTTATCTGGGAAGAAACTACAAGCCTAGCTAGCAGAAATGTAGTAGAAGAAACAGAAGGAAAGATAAAAAGTCAAAAAGGCTGAGTGAAATGAGCCAAAGATCATACAAGAGGAAAAATAAATTTGAAAATGGAGAAGAGTGAACAGGAAAATATCCCACCCTACAGTTCTTAATGAATGGGATGCCATGCTTCAGTGGCAGCTCTCCAAGGGCATAATGGCTGCCCTTCTTTGCAATGTGTTAGCCATAATTAATAATGCTGTAGTAATTAGAGGAACATAGTCTGATGAGTGCTGTAGCTTTCAAAAAGACTCAGGGGGACTAGGCACTTGGCTTCTATTGGAAATGACAGTATTCAATCCACTAAGTTACAATTTTACATGCATATTTATCAAGTCAGTGTTCTCTATTACTTAGTGATGATGAAAACTGGATAACTGTATTTTCTTTTGAAATATCATTTGAATCTAACATACATGTATGATAAATCCACTCCCCCCCCCCACACCAATTCATTTTGCTAAGCTACTTGTCTGAACAAGCATATGGCCAGACATTGGCAGATCAAAATCTACACCCCAGGGTGATTTCCCCTAAGACTCAGCAATCCGCTGAAACCCATTCATTTTCCAGCATTCAGTGAAAATAAAGGGAACCCTACCATCAATATCCTTAAACATTATGGTCCCTGATAAGTTTAAGTAGGTAAAGTTTTAGGTAGCATTCTTTTATTTTTACAAAGCAAGTGACCATTGCTGACTTCTCTTTTCAGTGAATGTCCTGAGATGGGAACTAGAATTCCTCCAGTCCTTTTCCTTCATGTCAGACTTCCGGCAGCAAATGCAACAGGGTACTACTATCCTGCAAGAGACTGTGGTTACTTAGCTTCCAAGGTTCAGAATTTGAACAGAGTCCTATTATTCCTCCATAGACCAGGCATATGGAGAACCTTTTAGTCCTGCAGATCTTTCAGCATCCCTTCCCATTGCTTCTGCCAGTTAGAGCTTTTGGAAGTTGTAGCTCAGCAGGATCTAGAAGGCTTCAGGTTGCCCATCCCAATGTGGCATTGTGGTTTAATCATTCAATTTGACTGTACAGAGAGGGATGTATCAAATGAAATGACACATTACAATTGTGCGAAACAAACCCCCATTACCCCATGTTTTTATTAAAGATGGAAAAGACAGACACATAACAGAAGTGCACTCACATCTTGTAATATATTTCCTAGCAAGAGAGCACATTCACCACATACACAGAATGAAAGCTCTAACTTTCAGAATCCCAAAGAGATGCACTCCTATACCTGATCACTATATTCCTAACTTCAAAAGTGTCCTATTTTACAACCAAATCCCAAGCATGCTGAAAATATTGCTGTGCTCACCCGAAACAAAAACCATGGTTTGCTTAAGTATGGTTTATTGAATGTCAAAATTTTCTGGAGGCATACAAACCACAATTACAAACTCACCAAGTCACAAACAAGCAAGTCACATTGATACCTTTGTATGTTGTATGAATCTAATATTTCTGTTGTGATTAGTCCAAAGTCATTGCCATCTTTTGATGAAGCAATTCTTTCTGCTTCCCTAATCTTTGTGTTTTCTTGTTACTGCTTTTTTCTCTCTCTCTCAGTGCCCTGGGCACACATTGCACTAAACCATAATGTGATTTGTTTAGTTTGGGTTCAGTTGTTTCAACCTAGCCATTTTGATTTATAAGCCTGGTTTAGTATCATGTGTGTGAATCCAACTAACTGTGGTTTATTTAGTAAACCATACTTAAAGACACAGTGGCCTAGTGTGAATGAGAACCTGGTCTTCAACATTTTACTGGCTTCAAAATCTGTTAATTCCCTGCTCTTTTGGGCATTCTCTCTTGACCCTATCTTCTTTTATACATTTACTTATTCTTCCTGTGAAATAGGTTCATGATCATTGTCAGATATGTCACCTTAGAAACAGTCTACTTTAGGAGGGCGGAGCTGGCGTCGCGGCGATACGGCGGGCGATCCTGGGCTCCCAGGATCGCAGCCGATATCTCCTTCCCCGGACGGTCCCGATGGACCTAAGCCGTCCCGTAGAGATGGCGATCGCAAAGGGCGCGTCCCGTGGATCTCAGGGATACCGCAAGTCCCAGATTGATCCCGGGAGAAGCTCTTGAAGCCGGCGGAGGAGAGCCAGCCAAAATGGCTGCGAAAGCCGGGACAGCTCCAAAGGAAGAAGGAAGAGAGGGGTGTCAACTGGGTGAGATGGACTTTTACTATTCAACTATTCTTAGAGAACACCTTAAGTAACTTAAAGAAATTTTTAAAAGTGAAGAAAAGTGGATTAAGCGGTGAGATTGAGCCTTATAAAAAAAGGAGGGAAAAATTTTTTTTTTCTTTTCAACTTTCCCTTTTTAGTGGAATTGGCAAGATGTTTTTTTCTTAAAAAAATATATTTTTAACTGGATTGGCTCTTTTTTTTTTTTAATACTTAATAACTCTTTATTCTAAGCCTTTTTTTTTTACTAAGATTTCTTTATTGTTATAAGAAATTTATACTTTTTGATTTTGAAATGGGGAAAGTGGAGTTAAGAGAAAGTAAATGAAAGAAAGTTGCACTGCCATCTAGAGGCGCGACTTAGTGCTTTTTTCCTTTCATTGTGACGCATGCTCAAGGACTCTGTGCTTTCTAAAAAGATAGTGGGATGTGCATGTGTATACAGGTGCCATCTGTAACTATAAACAAGAAAGTGGAGTTGAAAGCAATTTTGAAAATATCAAGATGGAAAGTTTGAGCTAGTCACAAGAGCCTTGATTAGTGGCAGTAGCTCTTCTTTCTGCTAGAAGCTCTGCTTTGCTCTCCATTCCCCCCTCAGTTGGATTTTTTTTAAAGAGACTTAGTCTTTTCCCTCCTCTTCTTTTTTTTTTTCTCCTCTTGCTTTTTTTTTTCTTCTTCTTATTTTTGCAAGAACAAAGATAAAGAATCCTTTGACTCAATGAAGGTTTATCAAGATAATAAACTATACGAGAAACACAATGCAGAAAAAGATCTTTAAACTATTGAGGATGACTATAAAAAACTGGAAGAAGAGCTGCAGAAATTCCCGCAAAAAAAAAAAAGAAAAAAGATATTAAAGCTAAAATGGACTTAATTAAACATAAAACGGGATCAATGGAAAAGGAAGAAATAGTACAAGAAATCAGAAACATTAAACAGAATTATTGTGAGGCCTATAAACTGAGAATTAAAAGGGTTAATTAACTGATAAATGAAGAGGGACAGACTTGTTCTTGGCACTGAGGGTGAGAAAAAGATTATACAAGATTATAATGGAAAATCGTACTAAGAGAATGCATAAAAAGAAGAAGTAAAACAATATTGAAAGAAACTACTTCAGATGTTTAAAGAAAAAACGAGGGGAATACAACAATGATGGAACTGACAGAAGCTTCAAAAAGCAGAATGTTTGAAAGGACATTTATTATTGCTTTCTTTTATTCAATAATATAGAAAAAGGAATAAACAGCTAGATATTTTGGGATATTGAATGAAAAGGGTGAACTCAAAATTATGCAAGCGCTGGAATAAAGTATAAATCCGAGATATATAGTTAAAAATTGTATTTGATTGTAAATGTTTCAAGAGATTAGACTAAAATTTATGCATGGTTGAATATAGTAACATATAGATTTTAAACTAGAGACATTTTTGTTGAAACATGTAGTGAAGAATCTGGTTAGAACTGTAACCCGGTTAGAACTGTAACTGATATTGTAACTGATACTGGTTAGAACTGTAACTTTTAAGAATTGGAAAAATTAAAAAGTACTTATGCAGGAGGAAGTTATTGAAAATTATGGAATGTGCAGAGATGAGTTAAATTGAGATTTGAAATTAGAGTAAGAAGATAAGTAATTTTATATGACACTGAGAAAATATAGTAATGTAATGGATTAGGAAATTTTATAATAGAAATTTGATATTAATTATTATATATATACACATATAATCGATAGATGAAAATGTATTACTAATCCTATTGAAAGTTAAAATTTCTTGTAGTAAATGATTCTATAGATTAGCTATGAATGATTAATAATTGTTAATTGATAAGTATACAAGTATATTTTGAATAGATGATATGAGAATTTAAGATTATGAAAGGGGCACCAACGAGTTGGTAACTGGTTGACACACGGTATAAAATGGAAGATGCTTTTTTTATGCCTTTTTATGTTTTTGTTTGTTCATGTATGTTTTGTGTTTGTTGTAAAAAAAAAAAAATATTAAAAAAAAAAAAAGAAACAGTCTACTTTAGAAGTACACCTATGGTATGATTGCCTCATATAAAATTAAACATATTAAATGGATAAGAATATTACATTAAATTTCTACTAGACCATCTGTATGGGTGAAGAGAATATGTAAACAAATTGGATGATGTCATCTGATGCAAAAACAGGCTGTGTATTATATCTAACAAGATTTTTGTTCTCTTTTCCCCATTTTTTCCCCTTGAGGTGACAAGATTGCCAGAATAAAGGGCTACACATGGTACTAGATTTAGGAATGTACAATAGAGTAAATGTATTGAATTATAGTAGACATTATCCTACTTAAGTTACTTCACCACTAGCAACCTATAGCATCTTCTAGAATTATCTATCCATCACTATGCCAAAATAACAGCAATAAGGACAGGCATTATATCACTTCAGTAATAGCTGAGTGATGCTATGGAGGTGCTATAAATGTCCATACATTGCCACATATTGCATTATTAAGCATCTTAGCAAATACAAAAGGCGGCTATGTAAATGGAAACCTTGAAAATGGAAACGAAGGTATACATATAGCCCTTTGGCAAATGTAACTGTCCAAAGTAAGCTAAGGGGGACGCGGTGGCGCAGCGGCTTAATGACGCTGAAAGTTGCTGGCCAGAAATGGTCGACGCTTCAGCGGTTCGAGTCCAGCCTTCGCGTTAAACAGGGTGAGCTCCTGTTTCCTCCCCAGTTCCTGTCAACCCAACAGTTCGAAAACTCACGTGAGTAGATAAATGGGGACTCTCACTCCGGTGGGAGGAAAAATGCTGGCGGCGCCTTGCAAAAAAGGAGTTGGGAGCAGTTGCCGGTAAGCGCGAAAAACTGTGCACGCCCGAAAAGGGTGCGAAGCAACAGAAACCCCGCCTCCTGCGCTCGCCAGCTGGGCTCTGCCCTAGGAAGGAGGCTCTGGCAAACCACTTCCGAAAAACAGTTGCCTTGAAAACTGCAAGGACTCGTCCAAGCAGTCACTGCAGGGTCAGCAATGACTGAGCGCAGATAAAAAAAAAAAAAAAAAAGTAAGCTAGCAGGCTTCAAAAGATGCACAATACAATAGCTGCCTATCTGTTAGCTGCTTCCTTCCTGACTGATTCAGGGGACCAAGTTAGTCCCCCTTATGGCAATGCTTTTGCTTGGAGACAAGGAAGGATGAACTTCTAGTGTCCTCGAATCGCTTGGCCTGTTCAGGTGCTGTCCCTCAGCTCTGCAATGGATTGGGCCTGATAGTCTGGGGCACTGACTCCTCTTTGGTATAAGCCTTCTTCCAGTTGCAGGGCAGGGAGGGAGGTCTCAAATGAAGCCAGATTCCTCCCCAAAGCCTACTGAGCTTGATCTCTTTCGGCTCTCCCATCTGGCTTGTCCTTCTTTCCCACCACTCTGACAGGCAGCTGGAGAACACCAGGAACACAGCATTTCGGGCTGCAGCCTCGCCATTACTGAACTCCTTTGGAAGAAAAGCTTCTACTGTCTTTTCCTTTCTTGTTTTCCATAAACAGGCAAGAAATTATTTATCTCAGCATACTAACTGAATGATGCAGAGTCACTTCTGTGAGATGAGTGGCTATATAAATCAAATACATAGGTAGGTAGGTAGGTAGGTAGGTAGGTAGGTAGGTAGGTAGGTAGATAGATAGATAGAAAGATAGATAGATAGATAGATAGATAGATAGATAGATAGATAGATAGATAGATAGATAGATAGATAGATAGATAGATAAATTTAAGGGATATTTGGCTGGGAAAGGGATTCTCTTTTTATTTTATGCTCCCCTGCTTCATCACCTCTCTTTTTTGTTTCTTTGTATTGTATTGGTTTTATCATTTTTATCCTTAAAATATAAATACATAATATAAGATAAATAAGTCTATAAGAATTTTTTGCCACAACTAGTTTGACTGGGATGGAACTGGGTGGTGGGTTGCCTGCCTAATGCAAAGGAGGCAGAGGGAGGGCACAAAAGTGCAAGCAGGAAGCCTCAGGACTTCGGAGAAAGGGAGAAATGGTGAGACTGATCCACACCCCACAACCAAAATGCTCCGGAGAAAAATGGGAAGTGTCATTTTTCATATGTGTCTTGCTCTTCTGTGATGATGAATTGAGCTCTAACTAAGGGCTTCACGGAGTTTTGTTGCCACTGTTTCCAGTGATAAAAAACTGAAACACAGCATAGCAGTGACAGCTTGACAGATTTCACGTAATAATTAAATCATCTAGGATCTAGAAAATTATTTCTTGCATGCATCCATCCATCCAAGTTTTAACATTGGACAGAATCATTTTCTTATGAGCAGTGCCTCCAGAATAAGGTAAAGCAAATAGGAGCCATGTTTCTCCGTGATCTGATCTCCATCTTAGTTTCTGAAGAGGCTAATCAGACCCAGACTCTAAGCAACTTCAGGAGTCCTTGAGCTTTCCTCTTTATCTAATATTACAACATGAACATTTCATTTGATTGCATTCATTTTACAGTTCTATTATTTTTATGGGAGCATATTTGCACAGAGACAAATGCACATGTACGTAAGGTACGTTATCTGTTCTCTGAAGAGTCAGGGATTTAGTCGTTTAACTTTGACACACAACACACACACACACACACATGAGTAAAACAATAATTCAAACTTTGAAATAACTGCAGAGCTTGACAGGTTCTTGGTTTCATGTGCTATAGGCTATACTTCTTAGAAAGCACCCCCATTAGTAAACTCTGCTTTGTGTAAATGGACTCTGTCGGAGTGGCAGTCAAAACAGCTTTTAGTCCTGGTCTTTGCTAGTGTAAGTATGTTGTTCGTGCAGCATAATAATTATACAATTAGCCTTGTCATGGCATGGAGTTTGGGAATAGAGACATCTTGAAATTTAAAATATGGGCAGCTGATAGATGACCATCATTAACCTCATCCTTTGTTCACTCCCCAGCAGGCTTTTCATAAGCTGTGAGCCAGGGCTGCTTAATAAAGAAAGAACTTCAACCACAGCTACATCCCTTCACCTCCTTTCAACCTTTCTGCTCACCCTTGCTTCTTCCTACTGCACACACAGTCTGCCCATCCTTCACTCCTGGCTGCTTCAAAATAACGAAAGCTGCTTTTACCTAGCATGCTTATCAATCAAATTCTGCCAAAGAGAATAAAAGGAAAAGGCACTTCTCTAACAATACAGCCAAATGGCCCTAATCTTAGAAAACTATTTTAACTAGGAAGGCTTGTTCTCTCTGTGCTAATCACTGTGGCTGCTGATTCACGCAGGAGAGGTGTGGGAAATGCTATAATGTTCCTTGAACTTGATTTTTAAGCTAGTGTAACCATGGAAATCCTCTTGAATCCCAAGAGTTCTACTAGGTGAGAATCTTGATCTCAGTATTAACATGCATAGAGATATGGTAATCTAATAGTAACCGAAAAGTTGATTTATTTATGCAAGGCTAACTATTTTCCCATTGGGATTATCCTTTAGGAGCATCAATCCCACACATTTGTGCTATCCTCACCCTTGATGGATGTGGTACAGCAGCAGCCATTCAATAGTCAGTTAACAACATGACACTGAGTTTTCATCCACTTCCAGAACGAGCAAAAATGACAAGTCCTTAATGTCTCACACCTCAAAACTACCTTCAATATGTAGAGTGAAATTGGGAACAACTCATCATCTACAAATTGCTATGCTGAGATCTAGTAGGAGAAAAGCACATATTTGACTCCTACTACACAACACTCAAGTAACTTGGGATAATCCTATAGTCCTTGGGTCAGTCCTACAGATAGATGATTTCTTTAAGAATTCTGACATTTCATGTCGATTTGGTGATGAGGGGGACCACATTCTCCAAGAGAAAAAGGCACATGCACAATTAGTTCATGAATGTATGAACTAGTGGATTTATATAGTAGATGCATGAAAGATGCAACTCCATTTTGAGTTGCAAATGAAAAAAAAATGTGGTTCTCTCTTAAACTAAGGGGGAGTGAGTGCCACTGGAGGCAGAACAATAATGGTCTGATTTTTTTTCTGAGAAAAAATTGATTCCACATGTTTTTAAGCTAGTATTGTACTTTCTCTCCCAAGTGACACTTTGCCAAGGTTAATGTAATTTTGGAATTCTTTTTGATCCAAAAGATGTTAAAAGGATATCCCGTAGGATCTGACTGACATTCCAATACGCAAAATTTCTTATCACTCTGACTTCTTGTTCTTGTTGCTATTATTATCACTATTAAGAATAATACAGTTACAGAATTATTAGACTATAAAATATGAGAGGTGGCTTGACAGTCTCCTGGGAAAGAAAAGAATCAAAATATTATTTCAATACAGTATAGATATACTTAAAGCAGTTGCCCATGCCCTAATAAATCATTGGGATAAGACAGAATTTCCAAAAACAGATTCCAATTATCACAATGTAGGCCATGATGAAGCATAGGAAAAACTTATTTCATCATTTCATCTCATTCACATGAAATTCAGCCTTTTTGAGAATATGAAGCACTCTGCAGAGGACATGGTATGCATGAAATCTAACTTCTCGCTGCAATGAGAGAGTCCATGTCTGTGGGATTTGGCAAACTTTGTAATGTTATATGCTTCAAGCCAAGAATTTGGAGACTTTCTCATAAGCATCTATCCTAAACTTAACAATTATTTTAAAGAAAATGTAGAATGCTTGTACTTTAAAGAAGTACCTAGCTTAATGATTAATTAGCGTGGAGGACACATTCAGAAATATCAAAGCCACTGTATCTTGGCTTTGGAGAGTAAGCCCAAAGAACTCAGTGGTATTTGTTTCAGAACAGGTAAAAATAGGTTGCTCTATGAGTCTGCCAGCATATAAAAACACATGCATTTTTTGTAAACTTTCCTGAGAAAGGAAAACTCTTCTGGAAAGGGCAAATGTATTACAATTCCTCTTTTGATTTTAAAACATATACACCATTGATGTACAAAAAGACAGCAAAGATCTGAATCCTAAATGGATAATCTTCAATAATATTAACCAACTACCCCATTCCAAGTGATATTGTCACAAGCAGATTACTCCTGGCAAACTGAGTGAGATCCTTTGCAGTATTTGCAGCTTTTCATACACAATTTGAGACGGCTGGAAAGGAACTTTCATGCCAAATGATTTCCTCTGAACCAGGAGCTTTAATAAATAACACTGCACAAAAGCAGACAACGACAGACACAGTAGGGCTGATGCTTGCTACGGCAGAGGTAACCTCATTTTAAACCATTCACAAAACAAAATTCACAATAAAACTAAAGAACCCTTTGTTCCTTTCTCTTCAGCCTCAGTACAGAAAACTGTCACCAGAAACTGATGCAGACAAAGATACAGTTAATAAAAGGCAAACATCCAAAACAACTTCAGGCCACACAAATAACTGTCTGAAAGGGTCAGTGGATATTTTTGATTGTGCTCTGAGTAGCTTTCTAGACAGACGCAATAAATCTTGCCAAACTGCTTTAGGAAATCTAAACTTGAGAGTAAATCCAGTGCAGTATGGCAAAGGAACTTTGGTCACATACTCCAAAAGTGCATCGTTTTCTTTGCTTCCATACATAGAAATAATAATATTCTTGATAAATTCAGAAAAGCTGGATTCCCACAAGGCTTACTACATTTTTCATCAGTTTTTACTTTCACTTCAAACTGGTTATACAATTAAATGGTATGAAAATTAGTGGTATCTATTTTATGACCAGGTTCTAGCTACTGATGAGAGTTAAAATGTAGACTATGTGAAAGCTGCAAAGGTTGACTGTGACAAGCCAAGCTACACAGCCATTGGGTAATTCCAGAAAGTATAGCCAGAAAAGCTCTCCAAGAGAGTTAGAGTTGCCAAGGGGACTATACCCAGCTCAGTCAGTGCGTTTATCTGACCAAGTCCAGGGAAGCCAAGGGGCTCAATTGAGCTGCATGGTATGCACAGTCTTGACACACTCCGTCACTCCACCACAGCTTATGTGACTGGCTCAAGAACTACCTGGAGATGTTACCAGAAAATTGGGATAATTTTTGCTCACAAATTCAAAACCCTTCTTAAAGGTCTATCCTACTTTGTTATTCTGGAGCTTCATTCCAGATTATGGTGCCATGGTAGATACACAGTTTAAAAACCTATAAGTATTTGTGCAAAATAGCTTTGAAAGGAGGGAAGGGAAATATTAGATCCAATGATCAATAGGTCTGTCTTCAACTCTGAGTGATCCTTGTGGGTGATCCTTATGATCATAGCCTTATCGAACTGAAAGATAATAATTACAAATCCCCACAGTAGATAATAATTACAAATTCCTACAGTAGATTAAAAATAAAGGAGGGGAACTACTGTATTACAACATGCCAAAATCCCATTTAACAGGGCTGTTGTAAGAAAATGTGATGATTGATGTTACCCAAAACAACCAAGAGATTCAGGTAAGTCATCAGGGCCATGCTCCCCTTTCTTGTTTCCAGTACAGGTCAGATACAAAGTCAATCAAGGATGAAGCCAGATGGAAATGAGTGCAGAAAATCCCTTTCATCCAAGCACTATTGAAGTTGATTGGTTACCATCTGTTTGATCACTTCACCCAAAAGAGAGTATTAGTCTTTTGGCAGAAAATGTCCAAACTGAAGAGTCTAGGGAGCATTTCTGAGGAAGGGATGCAGAAATTCACTTCTAAGGCTACTGCTATTAACATCCTATAAACAGGCATTCACATCTCACTTTCTGAGGTTTCAGCACCATCTTACACGATTAGTCCAGAAGACATTCTAGACAACTCTTCTCATATTCTGCAATGGCACCAGCAGAATGCAAGGGCAGGGGGAGCGGGTCCACTGAGAAAAGCAGCGTCGCAGTATTACAGTGCAAGCCACACCCCTTTTCACCATGCCTTGAAACGTGGAATGTACAGAAGTGGCAAGATCCTCTGGGCACCACTGAGAGGCACTAAGTCAGATGTTTTACTATTTAATTTGCTATTTGCATCAAGCAGACTTGATTTTAGAATTTGGGGACTGAATATTACAATGTATTCCCCAGAAAATATGCATTGTTTTAGGCATTTTGGTACAAAATCCATAAATGCAACTTTTTTGAGCTAAATTGTTTGGCCCAAGGATAACTGCACTGGGAACTGCAATTATTAGTCTGGGAGGAGCAATTTGGTTGATTGTAGACCATTTGAAATTTACAATCTTCCCTACATGCAATAAACCATTTCCTTTGCAAGCCAGATATTTTCATATCCAGAAAAGCAAAAAGTAGAAAACTTATCATGAACACGTATAGCACATATACAGTAATCAAACAGCCTAATATATATGAGCAATTTTCTCCAATTTTTTACTAACATAAACATTTCTGTGCACATTGAAAAGTACTAGTATTAAAATATAACACCATTTCAGTTCACATATTAGTATAAATTAGTTAAGTTGCAAATTAAAATGTGATCAGATAAAGATGATCGTTCACTTTAGTCCATGAAGTGCAGTATGTCACTTAAAATTATGATAGAAAATAATATTTCCTCTGGATCCCTCTGTCGAATTGTTAAACCAGTTTCAAGTATGTGTGGTCAAATTTGTCAAAACTCGACCATCTCTTTCATACACAAACATCTCTATAATCCAACAATCTAGATTATCTCCTTTTTAAAGTTATAATCTGTTAGACAATTTCAAAAAGTCATAACTTTTTTCTAAATTTTGCTTTAGAAAAATAATATCAGTACTAAAAATGCAGGACATCATACTCAACACAGGAAAAAATAATTATTAAAATTTAGCAAAAGAATGCAAAATTCCCTTTGTCCTTTACAGTTCCAGTCATGCAATCCATACATTAATATAATGCTACACAGAGATGATGAAAAAAACAAAAAACAAAACAAAACTCCCAGTTCTCAAAAAGTTTGAAATATAAAATGAAAATCATTGACAGGTTCCAGCCCATAAGTAACACCTGTAATAACTTACCTTGGCTATCTGAACACACCAGTTAAGCAAAACCTGGGAACCAATGTTATCCTTATGTTCATGCACGTAGTCTAGTAAGCAACCATGGGGCATCAGCTGAGTAACTAGCTGGATTGTGGGGCTCAAACAGACTCCTAGTAATCGAACCAGATGCGGATGGTCCATACTTGCCATTATAAGTGCTTCCTACAAGAAAAAGTAAAAATTAAAATTAAAGCTCAGTGTTCACATACAAAGGACATTCTGTGCTTCCAGTTAAGTACAGTACAGAATTGCTAAATAAGAAATTCAGGAAAGTCCATTTCCTCTCCTGTGAGCCAGGAGTCTTTTAAGATCTTCATCATACAGCACTGCTCAGTTTACTATCTGATAATAGGATCCATTCTGCTGATGCTAACCTGATTATGGAATATTGTTCCCAGAAATACTTGGCTGCCCTTATTTTAGTAGCTTTTATTCTCTTAATCATTTCATGGATGATTAATTTTATTTCTATTTCTTTGAGTTATATTGCTAATGTTTTTGTAATGTGATTTTTAATAGTTTATTCTTTTCACATTATTTAAGGATATGTGAATTAGTTTAAATCCAAAACTACCACTGTTGCATATCATTTCTTCCATCAATTTTCTTAGAATTTTTTAGAAGAAAATCTTCATGTGTACTTGTAGAAAACCTTGCTGAATAGACACTGTTTTAATGGAACTTTCTCAGAGAAAGCAGATTTCAGCAAAACTATTCCTTGTTTATTTGTTGAATGTATAAATCGCCTCAATCCTCCAACCAACTCTAAGCAGTGTATAGCATATTAACACAATAAAGCAAGTAATAAACAACAATATATTACTATATTGGGGAAGGAACCATCAAGAATAAGGAACAAAATCCCAATATTAGTACAAGGTCACAAATCACCCTGCCCCAGTGCTTGCTGAAACAACTACATTTTAAGGACTTTCCTAAATGATTTGGGAGTGGGTGGAGGTGGGCTATCTGAGAGGGCAAGAATGGCCACAGAAAAGTAATCTCTCCAAGGTCCCAGAAGAAGCAGCTTTCAGTACTATTCATGTTTTTATTCGCTTGCAAAAAACACATTTGACAAGAAATCAAAATGTACAAACTCCTAGATACAACCCAGTTTAAAAGCACAATTCAGATGCTTTAGTATTTTGGTAAGTCACCTAATCTTCTTTTAAAGAACTACCTCTATGGGAATTTTTCTTCCTGCTTGCAGGAGAAAGGACTATGTGCAATATTAATTGGTTTCCCATAACATCTTAATTCAACTTTACTGAATTTATAGAAATTTTCTCATCTATTATTGTTCCTTCACCTCCAAGGCACAGATATTGTCTAGCATGATATTCTGCATTTTGGCATCTAGCTCTTGATAACAACTCTGGTTCCTCATGTCTCATGAACTGCAGGCCACTATCTTGCGGTACGGGTATAGCAGCATGGAAATGTTACAAATTGGCACTAGGATCCACTGATTAACAGGTTGTGTGAATATTCAGTTTTAAGATTTGATTCAAAGGGTTAATATCTGTATCTGTATCAAAACGAAACCAATCTGGCTGCACAAAAAGCTTAGTGAAGATTTTAAAAGGACACATACAGGAAATGGACAAAAATACAGATAGATAGCCCAGGACTGTACAGATGATGTCAGGAAAGTAAATGCTTACAATTAGCTGAGATCAGCAAAGGATAGTAAAAGTAACAAAAAGGGCATCTTTAGGTGTGTTCAAAATAAAAGGAGAAAACAATTATACAAGCTGCTAATGAAGATGGCAAAATGGTAGTAGATATCAAATAAAAGTCAGAGCTACCCAACTCTTACTTTAGTTCAGTCTTTTCTAACAAAAACCATGGGTTAAGAGAAAAGTGTGAAGAGCAGAATGGGAGAGCAGGACTTCCTATTTTGAGACTTTTAAACTTCCTCCTTACTTAATATATCTTGATTTCAACAAAGCATTTGACAAGGTACTCTACAGCATGCTGCTTAGCTAGTGTGTGCTAGATGGCATAATAATTAAATAAATATATAGCCAGGTTGAAATTTGTACTGAAAGAGTGCTTATCAGATTGAGAAAGAGATCAAGTGGGTGCCACAAGACTCAGTCCTGGGCCATCTGTTTTTCAATATTTTCATTAATGATTGGGAAGAAGTGGTAGAAGAAATGCTCACCAAAGCTGTATGTGATATAATATTCAGTTAGGAAAAAAAAAATCAATACACAGGTGTAGGATGGGAAATACCTGGCTTGAAAAAGAAGAAAAATTATTGGAATAGTGGTTGATTATGAATCCAGTATCCAGTCTGATATTACTACAAAAAAGGCAAATTTAATTCTAGGTTACATCAGCCAAAGTATAATTTTCAAATTACAGGAAGTAATCATTTATTGTCATTTTACCTGGTCAGACCCTACCTCAAGAATGTTATCCTACTGTGATGAAAGGGTTGAAATTTACATTGTATTATAATGTAAAATTTATAAAACAACATTTTATAAAAAAGAGAAATTTTATAAAATTATGCATCAATGGTATCTGTCACCAGAAAGATTGTCAAAAATGTACAAAGGGACTTCAAATATATGTTGTAAATTTGAACAACAAGAAGGGACTTTTTATCCTCTTTGGTGGAGATGTAAAAAAGCTAAAAAATTTGAACTCAAATATGTCAGCTTCAGCCTAGGAAGCACATACTGCAGCGCAGAGCCATTGGTCAGTTTCACCGCCTCAGGCAATAGGGCAAGGAAACAATGTAACTGCAAGTTAACTGCCGTCAGGGGGTGGGCAGTTAACTCGCAGCAGGGAGCCAATCAGAAGTGGCAACACTGGAGCACAGCCGGCTCCCCAGGCGCCCCGGGCAACTCCGGCTTGCAATACACCGGGAGCGCAGCAATCCAGAGGCAATCGGCGGGTAATTCAAAACCAGATTAAAACAGCCACACCAACTCAACATGAGAAAGGCTCAAGGAATGCGAGGGCAAGACAGACAAAGGACGAAGATCATAACACAATAGAAACTGGCTGAATCTGCCATCAAGGCGAGGGGAAGGAAGATCGCAACGGACAGATGGGTAGCCCAGGGCAAGGGCAAGGGGCGGAACTGAGGGGTAACTACGGGTCAAGGGCGGAACCCTATAAAACTGCTGTAAGAAACCGTGCCAAGCCAATCCTGGCTTTGTCTGTAACTGCTATGCACTACGCCTGAATAAACTAGCTTTCGTTCGAGCCTATGCCTCACGAGGTTTCTGTTCAGCGCTGAATGCAGTGAACGTTACAAAATACATATATTAATTCAGAAGATTTTGAAGATTAATATAAAACAGACACCAGACACATTTCTTTTGAGGCTGATGGATAAACAATTGGAAAAATCTCATTGATTTTTGTTTTTATATATGATAATTGCAGCAAGACTTTTATATGCTCAAAGGTGGAAAGACTCGATACTACCTACAGTGGAAGAATGGATGGTAAAGTTGATGGAACTAGCTGAGATGGTGAAACTGACAGCTTTGATTGTAGGAAAGACACTAATTTTAATACTAACTGGAAGCCCCTTTTGGACTTTTTGTGGGAAACAGAAAATTATAAATTATAATATATAGATTTGATGATTAGTAAAATTAACAAACTATAGAAGAAATGGATGTTAAGTTATAATGCTAGAGTAAGAGTTTAGTACAAGTTTTACTTATAACTGCTGTAAAAGAAGTCGGAAGTCTCTTTTTTTTTGTATTTCTGTTTCTTTATCTTTCTGCGCTTCTGTTCTTCTTTTTCTTTATTCTTTCTTTTCTTCTATTCTTTTTCTTGATTATTCTTGTTTTATCTTTCTGTTTTAAAATTTAATAAAGTTATTATAAAAAAAAGAATTTTATCCTACTATGGGCATTATAATTTAAAAAGAATTCAGAGAAATTGGAATAGCTCCAGCAAATAGCAAAAAAGATGAACAGGGGGTTAGAAACTAAGATCTATGAAGAAAGATTGATAACGTTATTTATACATCTCAAAGGATGTCACACAAAAAGTTGAGACCTGTTCTCTCATTCCAGTGGACATGGCATAGTGGATTTAAGTTACAAGAAAATAGATTCCAATTGAATCTATTTTAA
Source organism: Python bivittatus (assembly GCF_059951505.1). Taxonomy (NCBI): domain Eukaryota; kingdom Metazoa; phylum Chordata; class Lepidosauria; order Squamata; family Pythonidae; genus Python; species Python bivittatus. The sequence continues at coordinate 2,716,254 of NW_028277040.1, read as the reverse complement.
AATAGATAGTTAAAAAAAATCATAAGAGTTAGAACAGTTTGACAGTGAAACCAATTATCCAGAGAGGGTAGCAATAAATAGTAAGTCAATGAAATTAAAGATGTGAAAGAAGAAAAGCAAAAGAAAACATAGTTAAAACTAAATCAAATCAACTTGATTAACCAAATTGAATGAGTAATTAGAATAGGATCAGACTTGATTCACACAGGTCTACTAATTACTATTTCTAATGTTTGTACTATAAAGAGGTAGAAATGAGGATTCCTCTGTAAGAGAGGAACTGTGCTGTGACTTCATTTCATATGAACACCTCAAAACTTGATTCACTAAGCACAAACATATTTCATAATAACCACCCTTTCTGCAAAATTATAATCATCATCACCACCATCATAAATACAAGATGGAAAGATGGAAGGAAACAGGAAAAAAATTATGGGGTGAGGTGGTACAGCAGGTTGAATTTGAATTAAACAAAATTGCTCATCTAAGTACAAAGAGGATTTGAAACAAAATTGCTGAATATTTGCATAATAGTTGCTTTATATAAAAAAGTAGATGAACAAGACACTAATTATAGGGAGGGAGATATAACAGATGGCTTAACCTTTTATTTTTTAAAATCTTTTTGAGATTATGTAAAGCTTTTTTTCATGGTTTTGGAGGGCTAGATTACGATCTAAGTGTAACTAATGGCAAAGAATGAATGGGGTGATGAGGAGTAGAGGCACAAATAATAGATCCATTTAAACCATTTGTTCTGTGTTAAAATTAATATTCCATTCTGTGGTCAACCCTACATGAGAAAAGAAATATTAGCATCTTTTTGATGATAGTATTAGAAAACTATTATAGACCACCAGAAAAAAATGCATGCCTGTACTATCCCTTTTATAGAAATAAAACAACCTTGTGATTGGTACTCTCTCTCTTTTCTTTTTTCCACCCCACCGCACCTCAATAATGGAATGAGCATTTCTGTTTTAAATTGCCAGTATACTACCTGTAGACCAACTGGAATATGGTTTCTTTCTTTGAGGGAGAATACTCCTACAACCTTCCATCCATGAGCCCTGAACCTTGTCATTCTCTAACTTTCAGCCAAAGGTTAAGTAACAGCTCTTCCGGGAGGGCTATTTTTGAGGTTGCCTTTTTCCCCTTGTGCCTCTACAATGGAGAGGAAAACGGCCCTGGGCATTCCTAACGCAGTTTTCCAGGGAGTCTTGAGAGTTTGATATGAATGGCTGTTGCCCTGAAACATCCCAGTCCTTGCGTCTGGGATGCTGCAGATCCCCTTGACAGCATTCCAGGCCCAAAGCATCAGGGGATGCCACTTTCAGGGTTTGATTAATGAGGTGTTGCTGAAGAATTTTACTATTTTTTTAACCAAAGTAAATATGGCGTTCCGTAAGAACACTGAATTGAGGCGAATATGCAAAGCTCAGGGTTGAACTGTGGAGTCCTTGGGGTTCTCTGAGCTTGGTTCTTTTCTTGCAAACGTTTCATTACCTGGCTAGGTGCACTGAAGATGTTACCTAGTCAGGTAACGAAACGTTTGCAAGAAAAGAACCAAGCTCAGAGAACCCCAAGGACTCCACAGAACACTGTTAGAATAGTTCCTAGAAATGCATGACATGATTGGATCTGGAAAAAAAACAAGTATACCTTTACATATCCTTTTAGCTATTGTCTAACATTGGGCAGATACTGTTACATCAGATTGCCTTTCTCTTTTCATTCTGGTGTGTGTGTGTGTGTGTGTGTGTGTGTGTGTGTGTGTGTTTTAATAAATGACTGCCAACACCATACTGATTTAATATGCCACCACACCACTCAGATTTCAATTCTGCTTATCCTCATGCAAATCACTTCAACTATAGACATACAATGGGAAAGAATATTGGGAGCAGCAGCAGGCATAGTCCAAAATCAACAGCAGTAGCTGTTATCCCAGAATCTAAAAGACTTCACTATTTTTTTCATGTTCCTATGGAAATGAAGGAAAGAGAATATATTAAACTCTCAGTAGCAGCTTGCTTTTATTGGAGAAGAAAATATCAGCTAATCTTGCATGCACAAAATTGCTATCTTCATTTCTCAACCAAACATATAAAGAAAATGTTGCATTGCTATATGTGGTTTTTGAGCTAACTGCTCATTTAGCAACACGCAAGGACCTGCCAATTCTTCTGCCAATCTTGAGGAAAGTTTAAGAAAGGTATAGGCCAAATAGATGTGATGAAACAGATCTGCTGGGAATCCTAGCCAGACGAGGAGAAGCAGGAGGCAAACAAAGGAATAGAAGCGTAAGGGAGCTGAAGAAACAAACGGAGGCGACAAACACCAGGAAGCAAATGAAGTAAGGGCAGTAAAATAGGCAAAGCAGGACCTAAAGAAAAGGGAGGATACGTAAAGGCAGCGCAGTACGGGAAAAGGGACTTAATGGTAGCATTTGTCCCCACACAAAACTGTTGTTCTGCTTTTGGAGTGTGTTTCTATATATATTACTACCCTATGGTGTGTTCAACATGATGATGATGATGATGATGATGATGATGATGATGATGATGATACTTCTAATGAAACTTCTATAAGACTTCTAAAGAATTGCTGCATAATTCTTCTATTTCTATTAGAATGTTAGTAAACTCCTGGACAACCATATAATTAACTTGGTTAAGTTAACTTGGCAAGCAGTAATGGTTTGTTACTGCCTTCTTCAATGTTTTTGAGGTTTTTCCTCTCCCCAAACTTTAAAGTCTAGTCTTTAGCTTTGGATTTCCTCAGGTTCTCCCATCCAAGTACTCACAGGGAAAGACAGTCTGTTTGATCGGCCCACCTCAGGCACCTAATAGAGCCAGTTGGGTTCCAGAGGGAGCTTCGGGTTTTCTCTGAGGACTTGGTAAGCAGTTTAGCTGAGGCCCTAATTGCAGCCTGGTCTATGCAGGTGACTGAAGTATTGCCCCTATGTGGCTTCTCCCCTTGTGCCAATCTCAGGGTGCCCCTTAGTTTTCTGAGCAGCTCCAGGAGATGAAACACAAGAAGAGATGCCTAGAGCGCCATAGGAGGAAGACAAAGAGTGAATTCAACCAAACATGAGTAAGAATAAATATTAGGGATTATGTCACTGTAATAAGGGTGGCAAAATGACATCATTTTTCTGTCCTTATTGGGCCTGCCAATACCTACCTGATGGCCCTGTTCAAGGTGGCCCTATCTGCTGAGGAAAGATGAGTCACAGGACTACTTTCAGGGCCACTATGAGGAATATTCTTGCTATTTAGCAGATAGTCATTCAGATCCACTCAGAGTTGGGCTCTGACTGTACACTAGATGAGGTGCATGAGGTATGGCCTTATAGAGTTATCTAAAGCAAGTCTGTGCTCCTGAGGAAGTAGACAGGGTCCTCCAACCTGTGAGCCTGACTGCCAGTCTGTTACATCCAGGCCCATCCTGGATGCTTAAGGCTGCTTGGGAGGTGAAGGGAAGGGAAGGAGGCTGTAGTACGCCCTCTACTTAAGAGGCCATCAGTGGGCCCAACCATCCTTCCAGTCTCCAACCTTCCCTTTCTAGGGACTGATGACCTGTGGTGGAGCCAGGGTGGGAGAGGTACGTCCATTTTGATGCTTCTTGATCTTGAGGTGTCACACGTGCAGCCCTTCCCTTGTGATGTGATGCAGAACATGACTCTCTCCCCCCTCTTTTTTTAACATCTACATGAAGCCATCGGGTGAGGTCATCTGTCAGTTTGGGGTCAGGTATAATCAATAGGTTGATGATACCCAGTTATGCATCTTGACCCCAGGCCAACCAAGAGATGCTTTCAAAGTCCTGACCCGGTGCCTGAAGCCTGTGTGGGCCTGGATGGGGAGGAACAGACACACATTCAATCCTAACAAGATTGAGTGGCTTTGTTTGTTTGCCTCCCCCCCCCCCAGCCCAGTTCTGAGGACATCCCACCTTTAGTTTTAATGGGATTCCACTTCCCCATATCAGACTGTTGCACAATCTGGGGTCCTCTTGAACTCACAGCTCCTGCTTGAAGAGCAGGTGGTAGCTGTCACCAAGAGGGCCTTTGCACAGGTTCACCTGGTGCACCAGTTATGCCCATTCCTGGATTGGGAGGTGTCATCCCTCCCAGATAAACCAGACAGGAAACAAGACAAGATGAGCTAATTCTACTTTACTGTAAAGCTATGTTAACAGAATCTTGCAAGTCTGAAAATACAAATCTCCCAACCTCCCTATTTACAGCCTGAGTAGTTAGGGTGGGTCCTTCCAAATTTCTTTCTCTGGTTGTTACTCTGTTGTGGACTCCTTTCTCTTTTATCTAATTGTTCCCTGGGCGGCATCTCTTCCCGTCTTCCAAGGTCATTCTCACACTCCATCACAGGAGGCTCTTCAGATAGTCAGAAAGCAGCAGCACAGGCAGTGATAGATGTATTCCGTATGTGCAATGACCCCGTTGCTTCGCAAGCAGTGCTGGCTACCAGTTGGCTTCCAGGTGCAATTCAAGGTGCTGGTTACACCTACAAAGCCTTTCATGGCTACTTAAGGATCATCTGTCTCCATATTTCTGCATATCCGATGGGGTCAGTTAGAATGGGCACACTCTGGGTCCTGTTGATTAAGTAATGTCACCTTGCAGCATTCAAGAAATATGCCTTGTTGGTAATGAATGATTCCTGCCCTCTGGAATGATATCCTGCCAGAGATCTGTACTGTTCCATCCTGATTTTTCACAATTTATTAAAAAAAACTGGTTGTTCTCCAAGCCTTGGGTTAGGATGGTGGTCGAGCCCCTTTGGTTTGGGTATGGGGTGGTGGTGGTCTGTGTTATGGGGTTGGTTGCATTCTCTTTTTTTAGTATTTGTTGTTTCTTTTTAATTCTCTTTTAATTGTAAGAGTTATTGTGGTGTTGGGCAGCCTCAAAATTGAGAAATTAAATTAAATTAAATTAAATTAAATTAAATTAAATTAAATTAAATTAAATTACTAACCTTGCTTAATTTTTCTCAAGATCAGCCAGGGTCAGCCAGGTGGTGCCACCTGCTGGGGCCTTTAGGTAGGGCAGGTTCAAACAAGTTGGAACTTCTTGCCTTACTGAAATACTCAGCACAGCCACTGTATTAAGTCAGGGAAACATACAAACTTAGTTCAGGTTTTCCTATGAACGCCGGATAAACTGTCAAGGGAAAAGGTACATTCTAAAATCTTTTGATATTTAAAGAAAACAGCTTATACCTCTTCAAATGTGTATTTTTCTGCTTTGGCTTTGTATCTACCAACTACATTTTTTTTTTAATATTTACTGTAAGAAGTTTACGGTACCAAACTGGGAATTCTCTGAAAACCCAAACTGTAGGTTGTGTGTTAGGAGAAAGATATTACAGTGGGCAGAATTATTTTTCATTAATTTTATGGTACCTGTAATTGCTTCAGCGAAGAAATATGTCTATAGTGCATATCTGAGGTGCCTTTGGGAAGAAGCAGTTACAAATTGATGTGTCTCCAACATATTTTTGCTTGCATATTAAGTTTGAGAAACTTCCTGCAGAACTCATCCCTCTAGACCTGACTGTTATAGCTGATGTAGCCATATGCGAAATACATGTTAAAATGTGTTTAGTTATCTGCAGGTTATTTTTAGATTCAAAAGTGCCATTTTTGAACTGAAAGCTCTAACACAAACTCTAATTCAACATAGGGTCAGGCTAGATGTGAGAGAATCAATTGCCTTGGTTTTTGAAGTATGGCTCAGGGTCAGACTGGAAGTGATCAGGCAGCCGGGCTTGCTGTTGACAGATCGTCCTTCCTCTATATGCAGCATCTGTCCTGGTGCTTGCCCTCTGGATTACACCCCCCCGCCCCCCCTTTGATCAGACTTGCCCTGACCCTGCTGGCCTTTCACAAGGCATGAAAAGCCCGGCTTTGCCATCTAGCCTGGGGCTCTGGCAGTGTGGGTGAGCCTGTTTTATAGTTAATTTGAATGTGGGATGTTATGGATGTTCTTGGTGGCTATGTTATGCTATTTACGTTGTTTTTTTTAAAAAAAAAATTGGTTGTTTTTATTTCACCTTTATTTCTTTTTTCATTGTGAGTCGCGCAGAGTCGAGATGGGGGGGTGGCATATAAATGTATTAAGTCAATGAATAAATAGATAGAATCCAAGAGCTGGAAGGGACTTCCTGCTCAGTGAAGGAATCCCAACGTGTCCCAGAGAGGTGGATGCTTGAAGCTACTTGAAGCTACTGCTTGAAGCTACCTAGTGAAAAGGTGAATTACACCTTTTGGTGTAATTGGCTCCACTGTTTGCTCTTACCGGGCTTTGCCTTCCTGTAACACAAATATCCTGACTCCTGCCATTTCATAGAAGATACAAAACCTCAATCAGGGAACCTGCGTAACCAGTTTCCCCACTTTGCTCTCAGAGCTCTGTGATTCAGGAAAGGACTCACCCTAGTCCAAGGCTGGTGGAGAAAGGTTTTTGGGACAACGGAACCTAGGGATAGGGATACAAGGGGGAGAAGGGAAGAGTTCCTGTCACTCCTTTCAATGTAAAGATCAATCGCACTTCCTTCTTTATAGAGCTGATAAGTGTGTTGGGACCCTTTGCCTCATAGCCACCTAGCTGAACCTGAAAAAAGGACCTCTAGTATGACTCTTAAGCTCACAGATACATTCAGGCATCTTAGATAAGCAATTCTGTTTCAGCTTCAGCCACAAAACATAAAGCACCTAACAGGGCTGTTCTAAGGACCGCTGAGACTGCATAGATTCTTCATTCTCTTAAATGAAAGATAAACAAAAAAATTGGTTGGGGATAACTTTTCAGGAAGTATATTCTGTGAAAACTGGGTTTTTTTCTCTGCCTTCTCTCTTTATTTTACCTTGTAGTTTGCATCAGTTTAGTTGTAAATCTTTCAGACAAAATTCATCAGGGTTATTACTTGTAGTAACTAGTAGTATTTTACACTTGTCTTTTCTAGCTCCTTCTGATAATTCCACATCATAACGATGTATCATTTAAGTTTTTACCAACCAGGTGGAATCAGTATACAGGATCTTGCTCACAGAAAAAACGAATAGGAGACTTCAAGTGCTTATCTTGGAATAATGACAAGAAAAATAGGTTCTGCAAATGTAAAGCAGGAAGGAGGAAGAGGATGAGGAAGAAGATCAACTAGACTTTTTTACATGCACAATATTCTTTCAGTGATGGAAGACACACAACCGTGAAGCTCATCAGGAATAACACCTAGACATTTTGCAAGTTAGTTTTCTGAAACGTTCTTAGTCTTCCAATCACTCAATATAAAAACACAAAGGATATTCTCATTTAAGTTTAAAGGAAAATCATTGGTGAGAATTCATGCTTTGAGCACAAAGGCAGCTGTTCTGTTTTCTCCACGGAAAAAACAGTCAATATTTCCCCATCACGTGGTGTGCCTTTGCAACCTGATTAATGAACCAGTTGTAAAGTGGTATTGACTGCTAATATCACTCTTATCACAAGCAAATTGGTATTATATCTCCCAGTAATCCCAGCATTTTCCTCAAGAAGATAAAAGAAGCAGGTAAGATAACACTGAGACCGAGGTTATCGAGTCATTGATTCATTTTTTTCTAGGAAAGAAATGCGTTCTTTCTCCATTTTATACCTAGCATTTTGAAACAAAGCAAAAATCCTTGGTAGCTAGTTTCTATCTTTGTGAAGACAAAATCTCAGGTAAAGGGACCACTATTATTTTTCGATGGCCTGGAATCACTTGTTTTATTTTGAATTGCAGCTTTATATTTTATTATAAGGGGGGGGAGGAAGCTTGATTTATGATAAAAATGGCTACCCAAGATTAATCAGAGTGCTATGTCTTTTTTCAAACAATATTGTATTGTAGAGGGTTCTTAATGCAGATTTTGGAATAGGCGATAACTTAAAAACTGTTAATTACACAACACTTTTAGATACAGCACTCTTACTTTGTTTCTCTCCACTCTTCCTCTAAGTATTTCTTCTTTGTTTTTTGTTTTTTGTTTTTTGTTTCCATTTTAACAAGTATTTAATAACACAACCATGAAGAAAGAAAAGAGACCCAGGAAAAAAATTAAAATAAAGGGGATTTACATACTGAGTAAAATACTCTGAAACATCATTAAAATCTGGCATCAGTAATTAGCAAAGGTAGCCAGTATAATAAGAATCATCAGTTTAAATAAACCCTTAATAAAAGTTTCTATATATTTTTTGAAAGCTTCCTTATTATAACACGATTCCTTATGTTAAGAGAAACTCAAATTTTGGATGAAGTACCAGTCCATGTGCAGAGTTATAATCCATAAATGGCTTCTAAGTTAAATTGCATTCCATGTCAGAGTCTTTCTTTCTGTGTACTGAAGTGTCTCCTAGGACTGACTTACAGTACTATACCACATCCTTTCCTTTGTTACATAGAAACAAATAATGATAAACCAACTCTTCTAACATTAGATAAAGCGGTTCTTCAACTCTTTGGCCAAAGACAAAACAAACTGATAAACAATATACAGAAGAGCCCACCCCAAACTACATAAACATAGCTTCTAGTTGTCATCCCCTGGGTGAAGTCCACCACAGGACTTTCCCACTGAGTTGCTTTCTCTGGTTACAGCAATATTCCATCCAGCAGTTACCGTGTCATCTCATGAACTGATTTTAATCCGTTTCATGCTTTAGATTCAGGTATAGCACTCCACTCAAATCATTATGTATAGAAATTTCAACAGCAACACCCTTAAATGTTTAGAATGGAGCAAGAGTTGCCTATAATAATTTCTTGGATTGAATGTCAAAATCTTGTAAGCAAAGCATTTTGCTGAGAAGCAAGGCAGAATTCTTTTACTGATATTGTCTCAAAATCCAGAACACATAAACAACCAATTTATTCCTCTACCAATGAGTTTGATCCTGAATCACGGAAGATACAATAAGAAATTGGCTCAATCCATTTGTTCCAGAAGTGGCTTGAACAAAAAACCTTAAAGTTGCAATTTCCAACTGAGAGGCTGGATGGCAAAATGGTGCCTTCATTCATTCATTCATTCATTCATTCATTCATTCATTCATTCATTCATTCATCCATCCATCCATCCATCCATCCATCCATCCATCCATCCTGCCTTTTTTATAAGAGCTCAAAATGATATATGTAGTGCTCCATCCTCTTATTTTCCTCACAACAGCATCCCTATGAGGTAGGTTTGTTTGAGACAGAATGACTATAACTCAAAGTTAACCTGTGAGCTTCTGTGGCTTAGGGTGGAATAGAACCTAGTCCGCGCTGGCTGGCTGGCTGATTTATTTATTTATTCAATTTGTATAGCTGCCCATTTCACATAAGTGACACTGGGTGGCTCACAAAGTAAAAACACAAAAAACAAATACAAACAAATAATCAAAACAATAACAACAAAAACCATTAAAACACATTAAAACCCTTTTAAAAATCTGCAGGAGAGTGCAATCCATCTTACAAACAGTGTAACCCTTTTTCTGGCTCCATCCCACCACTGGACCCTGAGGCACGATGGCAAAGCCATGTCTTCAGGCCCTTCTGGAGAGTCAATAGAGTCAGGGCCAGTCTAACCTCAGGGGGATGATGTCCCAAAGGGCAGGTGCCACAGGTTTTATTTTTTTTTTTATTTATTTTCAAATTTGTATGCCGCCCATCTCCCCCAATGGGTGACTCTGGGCGGCTCACAATAATAAAAAAGAAAAAACACAGGATTCTCCAAACATGGACATAATATATAAATAGTTAAAAAACATATATAAAAATGACCTAAAAATCTCCTATAATTTGGCCCTAAAAAACCTGTAAGATGCTGGGGGGGGGACAACCCCTCACCCCACCAGCCATCTCCACAGGTGCGGGCCCCCCTCTGGCCCCCAGGCCTTCTGGCAGAGCCAGGATTTGATCTCTTTCCTGAAGGCCATGAGGGAGGGGGCACACCACACCTCAGGTGACAAGATGTTCCATAGGGCGGGCGCTACAGCAGAAAAGGCTCTCTGCCTAGACCCCACCAATCGAAATTCCTTGACGGGTGGGGTCTGCAACCTGCCCCTTCTGCTGGACCGAGTGGGGTGGGCTGAGATGACCGGGGCGAGGCAGTTCCTCAGATAACCTGGTCCCATGCCATGAAGGGCTTTAAAGGTGATTACCAACACCTTGAATTGGACCCGGAAACAAACTGGCAACCAATGCAGCTCACGCAACAGGGGTGTTATACGTGCCCTCCTAGGGGCATTAAGAACTGTCTGCACCGCTGCATTCTGTACCAGCTGTAGCTTCCGGATACTCTTTAAGGGTAGCCCCATGTAGAGCGCATTACAGTAGTCCAACCCGGAGGTGACCAGGGCATGAGTGACCATGCGGAGGCCCTCCTGATCCAGGAAGGGGAGTAATTGCCGTACAACACGAAGTCGTGCAAAGGCCCCCCTAGCCACGACTGCCACCTGCTCTTTGAGCAGGAGTCGTGAGTCCAGGAGAACCCCCAGATTACCCACCGGGTCTGTCTGGGGTAGTGCAACCCCATCAAGAACCAAAGATGACAAGCTCCTAGATCCTGAGGCTTCCCGTATCCACAGCCACTCCATCTTACCAGGGTTCAGCTGAAACCTGTTGTCCCCCATCCAGGCCCCCACAGCCTCCAGGCACCACGAGAGGGCAATCACAGCATCACTTAAGGCACCTGGGATGGAGATGTATATTTGGGTATCATCCGCATACTGATGATACCTCACCCCATGGTGCCGGATGATCTCACCCAGGGGTTTCATGTAGATA